>NC_045158.1:13224528-13312028 GCF_900700415.2 Clupea harengus | reverse complement strand
CCTCTGGGTTTTCCTGTGAACGTGACCAAACCCTTCCCTCCACAGTATTATGTAACTACACAAATGTTTATAACATATTTATTTCTAAGGGCATGACCTGGGATGGGAGACCTTAAAAGCCCTTGTGTTGCAACTGCTTTTTTAAACTGTGCTTCAGTTTTCATGAACGAAAGGCAGCAGAGACACACTCATGTCTGTGGACGTATTTCAGCACAAAACGATTTTGAGTATCATGCAATAAACTATGCATGTAATGTATCCATCTCTAGAAAGGTTATTAAAGGTTTTAAAGTTTAGTTGTTTTGGAGAGGAATATACTGAGATCAGCTGTGGTGTAAAAAAAATTAACACAGCAGATGTTTTATACGGAAAGCAAACAGTCCTCTCCTGCCCACCTCTCCCTTCGTTTGCACATCTTCTCCTTCTCACCCTCTCCACTCTCACCAACTTCCCCCGCCCCACACCCCCGTGCCTCTCAGATCCTGCGCCGCTCCAGCCCAGAGGTCCGCGGCCGCGTCAGGAGTGTGGGGAGCAGGGACAGGGTGAGCAGGGACAGGCGTAGCAGCGACCCCCCCGGCCCCATGTCCACCTTCCTGCCCGAGCCTCCTAAGGTGAGCCCAACACCCCACCCCCCTCCCCCACCCCCTTCTCCTCTTCCTCCCACTTCTGCCTTTTGTCCCGGGGTGTCTTGGTTCCCCTCACCTGGACTAACAGCATCAGATGTTTTAGGCCCATCCCAGCCCGCGCTCAGGCACGAGGCACGGTTGGCCTAATTAGCTGTGCCCAGCCTGTGGAGAGGAGAGGGAGAGGGAGCTTAAGCCCCCGATGCTGGCTTAGGTGGGACTGCTGAGGCAGACCTGGGATACACACTGCCTCCCCACTAACAGACTGACTCCATCCAACAACACCCACGCATGCACACACCTGCACTCCTACACCCTCAGAAAGTCCTCGGTCTGGACTAGTCCAGTGAAGGGACCCCCATGGGCCACCATCTCTAGCTACACAGAGCTGTACGGCAGAGAGGAAGATGTGAAACTTGATGAGGTTTACTGAACGGCTCTTTGTGCTGTGTTAAGCACCATTGTTTCCTGAAAACCTGTTTCCTGTTTGTTTCTGTGTTTCTTGTTGTTGCCGTTGCTCTAAAAGAAGAACGGGTTCCTTTGGAGGAAGCCCGTCCCTCAGGGGTCTGACTCGTCCCAATGCAGTTCAGTGGAACACACCGGTACCTCGTTAGAACCCAGAGACTGTATTGCTATAGAAAACCTGCTCTAGATGCCACATAGCCTTGTGCTGCTGTTGTTACCCATATAGATGTATTTGTGTCTCCAGTCACTGGCTTTAGAATATGAGGTAAGAGCTTAGTATAAGGCTTGGTATTGAGTAGATAAATACACAGTGGCAGTTCTTGGTGTAGGCAACACAGATAATACCTTACAGTGCCAGTGCATTGGGGAATCAGAATCCACCCCACACCCCCTCCCTTGACCTATATAGCATATAGCTCAAGACAAGTGACACACACACCCCCATGTTTTAATTCTGCCACCTTCTGTACCATGATCGTGTGCAGTGATGGATAGGTAAGAGCTAACATAAACTGAAATGTGTACATCCTGGAAGTGCCTGTAGTGTAAAATGTATGAATATGACTGTGGTGTTGTGAGTAAGTGAGTTTATATACGATTTCATGCTACCCTTTATTAGTGTGACAGTTGTGCTCCTTAATTGGTAGCATAGTGGCATTCATTTAAGGGGTTAATTGCACTCTAATGAATAGCTGGAAATGCAGGAGTTTTGACCTGCATTATCAGGCAGCCTTTTGACCTGCTTGGGGCTCTCGGCTCTTCCAGGTGAAACTCCCTCACCGGGACGATGGGCCGCGGGGCCCCTCCGAATCCAGCAGAGGCTACGACTCGCATTCCAGCAGCCCCGCAAGCAGCGACCACCCGCGCAGTCAGGACTCGCCCGGAGGGGGACGGTCCCTGCCGCCCCCCAACGCTCTCAAGCCGTCCTCTGCGTCCCGCAGCTCCCGCGGCCCGGTCGTCGACAGCCAGCCGCCACTAGGGCTGGCGCTGCGCGGCCCTGAGGAGCCCGAGGAGGGCCCCGACCCATCGCTCAAGTCCTTCCTGGGGAAGGTGCGAGCCTTCGAGAAGATGGACCACTTTGCCCGAGCACAGAGGATGCTGGAGATACAGGAGGCCCAGAATGCCAGGGTGAGGGTTCTGTACAAGTTCTGTGTCTGTCTCTATCTATATATACTGTATATACTGTATATACTGTGTGTGTGTGTGTGTGTGTGTGTGTGTGTGTGTGTGTGTGTCTGTGTGTCTGTGTGTGTGTGTGTGTGTGTGTGTGTCTGTGGGCTGTGTAAAAGTGGATTTGTAGGGTGGTAAATTAATTGGTTAATTGGTGATGATTAGTTTTTACATATAGGCCCACATTTCTAAAATACACTAGCAAAACACATTTTCATCCTTTTTCAGCTAGAGATAGCCCAGAAGCATCCAGACATCTATGCTGTCCCTAATAAGTCTCAGAAGTTGGACCACAGTCGGCCACAGCCCATCGGGTAAGAAAGTGAGTGACCGAATGAATGAGTGAGTCAATGAGTGTGTGAGAGGCAGCCCTCTTTCAGTAGACCTGTTATAGTAGACCTAACCCTAAAGCTCTTTGTCACTCTGTCTTTAATTGACATGGCTGACATTAACTGAGTAACTTTATGTAACTTCATGTGGTGCAAGGTGGTAAGATACGTTTCACTGTCACATGAACAGGTAGAGTATAGTTACAAGGCTCTGGAGAAGTAACCTGCACACACGAGCTTGTAAAATGAATCGTCCTCGGTCCCTGCTAGGAGCACTGCAGCTGCTGCTAGCTAAGCAGGAATGTAGGCTATTGAATGGTCTCAGTTTCAGGTTGAGATTCTTCCTCCTCTGTCATATTTCGAGTTTCTGCGACTGCCAATCAGAATCAGAGGCAAAACAAATAAGTGACACCGGCAAACTTTGGCAGACTACGGCAAACAGTGTCAGTAACTCAGTCAGATCTCTGAGATCAGCAGTGTGGATCATTGAAGTGAGTTTAATGACTGATTGATTGACGGGTCTGTTGTGTCATTCAGGTCCAGCTCTCGGCCCGAGCCGCAGACGCCGCCCTCCAAGCTGCCCTATTCAGATGGGCGGCCGTACCAGCCCAACGAGGAGGAGGACGAGTACCGCCGGCACCTTGCCGAGCAGACGCGGCGAGGCTACTACGCCCAGAATGCACAGAAGTATCAGGACACTGAGCTGTAGAAAGAAAGAAGGAAAGAAAGAGGGAGAGAGAGACATGACGAATATGCCCTGCTTGGCTCAGAACACAGCAACACCATTCCACTGGCATGGCGCAGCCATCCATAACTTTTCACTGCACTCATTGTGGTCTGGAGATGCTCTATGGGATTGCGATTGGCCTAGGGGTGTCACTAATGAGCATCGATACAAATTATACTGAAAGTGATTGGATTTTCCATATAGCTGTTGTAGCAAAGACTGAGCTCTCGATAAGATGTAAGAAAAACAAAGCCAGTTGGAAAATCAAACATACTAAACCCAGCATAGTGAAGAGCCATAACATGACATTGCAATATTGTTTCCAACCTCTCTAACGGCAGCCATGTTGTGACGGTTGGATTTAGAATTCCTCTGTGTCATCTCCTGAACCACTCCCCTCAGATCACTGATTGGTCCAAAATCTGATGAGCCAAGCTCTTCTAAATTGAGGGTTTCCAGACTATAATCCCAGCAAAAAACTGACCTGAGAGATAGTCTGACAGCCCCATGCTACCATTCCAGAGGGGCAATCCCCTAATCCCAAACTCCCTCTTCCCTACCCCACCTCCTGTGCCCCGCAACAATCTGCTGCTGACTTGGAAGCCCCCCTGCTTTTAAGTTTCTCACACATTTTCTTTCTTATTCTCCTTCTTGCTTTGAAGAAGTTACAATTTTTTAAACTTTTTTATTGTATTTACCACTTGGCTTTTCAGTTGTGTCTTTGTTGTTGTTTTTTCATCCTTTGTGTTGAATATCCAGGAACCATATGTTTTCTTGCCTATGCAAAAAAAAAAAGTTCAGTTTGTGCAGATCAACTGAAACGTATTGCCACGACTCCCTTTCACCTCATTAAACACCTTAAGCCTGTCATGTGCTACTGTATAAACGAACGTTTTCTTCTGTTACACTTACGTTTTGTATCCTTTAAAATTAGACTATACCGCGAGTGTCCAGAATCTATTACAAAAGGTAACATGATAATAATAAGGTGTGTGTCCTTTTTATTCTTTTTTTTACCTCTGTCAGCATTCCTTTCCTCATGATTCTGTGAGTGGAGAACAGGTTAAATACAGTACACTGGATTTTGTTACAATTTTTTGAAGTGCCTTTTTACTTTATGAAATAATGTAGAGGCTTGGGGACGTGACAATCCAGCCCTCTGGACTTATATACACTGCTGCTCACAAGCTCAAAACAGGGAACCGACTAACACCAAAACCTTAAATGCTGTATGTGCTTCACCTTCATCCTCTGCAGAAATGAAATGAGTGATGACAAAGAAGTGTTTCCAAAAAAAAAACAAGTGGTGTACATGAAAGTATTGAGAAGTTGTAAAAATGGATGCTTGTTTGATGCTGTCGTCACAAGTCATAATATAGGCCCTACTGTTGCTGTCTCAAGTCTATACTGTTTTTTCGGCTTGATTGTACATTGGCCAGCTGTACCTCCACACAATGGTTTTAAGTGCTTTTGACCTTCTGTTTTTTATCTTTTGTCTTTGTCTTCTTTATTTTTCTCTGATGGCTTCCACTGTTTGTGGAGAAATAATGTCAAGAGAGAGTGGCGATGACTGGACAAGTCTGTCTGGATCTGTTGTGGAATTTCACTTTACAAACACCAAATAAATCAACTTAAATAATCTTCACTGTGACATATGTGATATTATTAATAAACATGTTCACTACGTGCAGTGAGGACAGACTATTGATGTTGGTAGTCCTGTATCTCAGCGGTAACCTTTAAAAATGAAAGGTTATGGGATGAAGGGTTGCAATGTCTTTGAAGGTAATGTATTATTTGTTACCCTACCAACTGCTTTTTCTATTCCAAATTATTCTGTTGGTGGCTATTATCAACAAAGAGCTTTACATTGATAATTTATGTAATGCATAAAAGTCAAAGTGGCAATGTGTCTCATTTATTTGAAACTTAAATTCATTCATAAAACCTCAGAAATGGATATGGTGACCATTTAACGTCTTGCAGTGAATGAGTGAATGATGTAGACTATTTCAGGAGCGCAACAACAAAGGCGATCTTTGCTCTGTTCAAATCATTATGTAGCCTATTCAATCCAGTGTAAGAGGCATTAATCTGCAGACAGACTACAGTTCCGATCCAGAAGGGTTTAAATATGCTTGACAAGTCCCAACAAGCTTTTGTCAGTCTTCTGCTTTTGCCTTTGTGCCCTTTAAAGGAAACAGGAAATTGTGATGGTCGTCATTAAATATTTATGGCCAAACACTTGCGTGATGCAAAAAAACCTGTTGCTCGAGGTCAAATAATCAACAGAATGTAGTGCTTACAACAAAACAAGAGAGGCAACCCTCAGGGTTAGCCAGGTAACTCGTTAAGAGATGGAGTTAAGATAAGATTAAAATTTCACACCCATTAATTGTCTTCCTTTTCGAAAACAAAACGGGTTGTGTGGCCTATTCCCACGCGACCCCCACTCTCCGCCTTTTCTGTCCCTCTGCCAAAAAATGTGAAACGCAATCCGAGCACCCGGTTACAGAGAGGAGTTATTTTAAAACTTAAAACTCAGCTACCTCCGAGGGAAGGATCATGGAAGACACAGCACATGGACTGAGCAGAGAGAGGGATTAAGCCTTGTTGTGCTACATACGGCTACAGACAGTAAAATGAGCGAACGGATTCTATTGATGATCCTCCCTTGTTTAAGGTCTATTGTTCTGTCGCCAGTCGCGCGTCTTCAATGTCGCTGCCAGTAGTCCTGCCAGGATCTTGTTGTCGTGTTAGCAGGGTCTCGCTTGCCCCTCCGCTGGGGGATCCATCTTACAGAAGCCGCAGAGGCTGCATTCCCACCCCTGGATCTCGTATGCCTGGATCTCAGTCGCGGCTCATTCCGGCGCTGCTACCCGGTCGCCCGCTGCTCTCACTGGGATTGCTGCAGTTGGCTCTCGGCTGCTCCATGGTGGCGCTCTCCTTCGGAGCTCTGTCCATCAGCAACTCGCCTCCCGTTCGGAATTCATGCCCGTTCTGGGCAGGCTCATCAGTGCGTAAGATTTTAATCAGTGAACAAGAAAGGTTTCAGTATGGACGCATGGATAATTCACTGATATTGCATACCCCATGTCATTACTGCAGTTTAACAATTGGGTTTAAATGTAAACATCAGAGTAGGCCGTCAACAATAACAGCAAATAATGTAAATTAATTAAATCATAACTAATTTGTGGTGTTCTGGCAAATATGACGACTTGTTTGGGTGTCTTCCTATTTCAGTGTGTAAATTGAACTGTAACTAGATGAGGGACAGGAGCTTTTGGCAACCCAACTTTTCGCGACATATCAACAGGTAGGGTACAGTTACACTTACAGGGGGCTGAGGGAGCAGGAGGGTTGTAAAAGCTAGTTTGCTTTGCTCCCGTCAATGGCATTGCAGCTGCTGCTACCCAGCAACGATACGAGGAATTTGAAGGTAACCATTTCGAGATTGCCTTACTTACATCAGGTTTATCAAGTGAAACATATGTCCCTTCTCCATACCTTCCATTTCTTACATCTGCATGTTTAAGCAGACAACTGCCTGTTCAGCAGGCGTCAGACGTGACATAAGCTGGTTATATCAGTCACTGACATTTTATTTTGGATTTGTAAAGGAGGAGTGAAGCCATGGATTGTTTTGTAGGAAAGCATACTTCAACCTAATTCTGTTGAGGCTATATTTCAAGTCAATAGATAACAGGAATAGGTATCAATATTGGCATCACTAAATTACAGTTAATAAGACCTAAACGTAGTGTTTAATTAGTTAATTAGTTAAATAAGTGGTTCTAAACCCTGCTCCTGCCCCAACCCCATCTTCTATCTGTCACTTTTCTGAACCTCATCAATGACTAGGTTATGGCTCTGAATGCACCTGATGCTATACAAGAGCATTATAATTACCTTGACTTTAATCAGGTGTGCCTGGATAAATAGAACTGATGCAGTGCAGCAGAGGGGCCCAGGAACAGTATTGAGAAACCCAATGTTGAGTAGCCTTACTTTGCCGCCAAGACAATCCCAGTAAATTTCACTAAACAACGTTTTGGCATTAGATGGACAAAAAAATATTTATATCTGGGATGAACTGTGAGTCATTACATGATTATTTTGTTACAAAAATAGTAACCAAGTAGTAAGTACTTCTGAGATCTAACTGAATTGTATTGGGATACTTTGGGGTAGGGAGTGAGAGCAGAAAGAAACACACAGAGAAGCAGGAAATACCAGACATGTTCTTTGTAGATACAAACATTAAGTTTGCAGGCCCCTTGAAACTCATAACGTACAGGAAGGGTCAGAGAAGGCAACACTGAAAGGAGTGTTCAAAAAACTCAGACAAAATCTCTTTGATGCTTTCTTACTCAAAAAGCATTACTACTTTCTAAAGAGAATATGCTGCCTCACAATAAAATATAGTTTAGATATGTTTGTGGCGTCCAACATACTTCTTCAAATACAGCACAGACACACACACACACACACACACACACACACATATATATATATATATATATATATATATATATATATATACATGTAGGTCATTATATCCTTTTTAGCTTGAATTCCTGAAACATGCCAGGCATTACACTGTAATTTAGTTAAATGTAATTGGTGCTTACTATCTTTACCAATATAATTACATATTAACACCCAGTACATAGGCTACCCATGTAGATATATGAAAATGTTTATTATCTAAAATGCTACTGGTGCTGCAGGGTCATTTTATTACATTGGCTTGGTACTATCAATTGTTTATCCAAATTAAAACATGTTAGGATTCCTTGAAATCTTTCTTGTGTGAGAATGTGTTAGGTATTTCACTACAATAGTTTCACTTTTAGAGAACAAACCTTATTGACCTTGCATAATTATCTCGTACTTACCAGCGACATCGATTTGGCTAATATTTAGAACACAGCAGACTGAAAATAAAGGGTTACCAAAATACCCCCCATCGCAGTAGAGTGAATAGAATACTCAACAATGCTATTATTATCATTAAGAATGGACTCGTTATACAACATCCTGAACAATGCAAGCTCAGGCTCCTATGCAGATATAGCCTGCTCACATTTATGTATAGATTCCCAGAAGATATACAATGCCCTCACTATGTCTACTGAACAAGTAGTGTGAATGCCTTGTGTGCAGCCCAGTCCTTGTCCATAAACACAATGAACTCCAGTCTGCACCAGGGCACTGCGAGGACAGCAGGGACAGAATGGTGACAATTTAATGGTGTGTAAAAGGTGATAAGAACCAGTCAGCTAGAATATGTGGAGAACCTACTGACCTCTGTTCACGCGCGCGCACACACACACACACACACACACACACACACACACACACACACACACACACACACACACACACACACACACACACACACACACACACACACACACACACACACACACACACACACACACACACACACACACACACACACACACACACACACACACACACACACACACACACACACACACAGTTACCCACTGCCACCACAATCACACTGGACCGCATCCCTTTCTCTTCAGCCACCCCAGGGTGTCAGGGCTGAAGGCCTGCCCACAGTCACTTCTGCTTGCAGCAATGTAAGCTGCCCTTAGGGCACTACACAGATAGGGATCTAGTGGGAGCTCTGCTGTTAGATCAGATCAGCAGTGGGGTTTAGACCGTAAACACAGTTACTGTTAAGAAAGGTATTTTAAGAACTTTTCAGATTAGGGGCAGGCATGTCACACTCTATGGCCTCCCTCGCTGGTGGAGGCCCTCAGAAACAAATATTACAAACACACGCTGGAATGTGTGAATAGGTTCGAGAGCGCCATGTGTTTTTTCACTGTTCAAAATCTCAGAGGAGGGAAGGAGAGGTGTGCAAAATGGAGAAAGACTGAAGCAGGAAGCAGTCTGATTCATAGAAAGGAAAATAGATGTTTTTTTCCAAGAGGAAATGCTGGGCTTCCAGCCACACATTAAGTTCACCCAGAAAGTAAACACGGTTTGTTTTTCTTGAATGGTGTGTGAGTGAATGTGTGTGTGAGTGAATGTGTGTTTGTGTTTGTGTTTGTGTGAGAGTGAGAGACAAAGGGAGAGAGAGAGAGCGTGTTTGTGTGTGTGTGTGTGTGTGTGTTTGTGGTTATCTCACTGTTCTATTTATGTTGTGTGCAGGTCATCCTCTCAGGGATCATAGGCCTCACAACATGGAGACGACCAATGCTCCTTTTGGTAAGTGGCCCTATCAAACCTGGCTGGTTGATGTCGACTTCATGAGAGGTTCAGATGAATCATTCCTGGTGCATCTAGATGTACTGAGTTTTGAGCACTGGTGGAGGAGCGTGTCAAAAAACCCAAACTCATTTACCTTTCTTCAACTCACACTGCTCTCCACAGCTGAATTCATTTTTACAGGATTTTTGGGGTTCTCCGAATTTCCCCCCACATTTCCATCAATACACAGGCAGGAAGAACTAGGTAGGACAGTGGAAAAATAAGTGGAAGGTCAAGAATGGAATTAATTCAGTAAAAAATCAAATATCCACATTTGTTTACTATCGCTATTTTTGCAGCCAGCCAAAGCTGGAGATCAACATGAAACCAGAAGCTTTTGAAGTTTTGCCAACAGAACATGCAGTACATTTGGAGTCAGTACTATCTAAATGTTTAAAATCAGCTACTACAGTAAACTGAAAGCTTCTGCTGTTCTCCAGTGAATTGGTCGGAGGCCCAGGCTTGGTTCAAGTTAGCTTCTTCAGAATAACAGACTTGTAGAAGACGGCTTAGCGAAAGAATGTGTTTATTCAGCCACTAGTCACAGTCAGCTCGACACAGCACGAGCATGCACTAGGCACGTCGATCTTCTTTCTCCTTCTTCTCATACATTACAGAAAGTACAGACATTTTATATTGTAGAATTACAGTTTTTTCCAATCATTTTAGTTCTTGTACCTATACCATGTTCACATTCCCAAAACACTTAACACATCGAGCACACCAGTAGACCATGTGAACCAAACTGTGGATACTTGCCCCTATGCTTAGATACAAATGCTGGCAATGACACTTTCTTCCAAAATTCATGGATACCTGTCCCAGTTAATGTTCACTACCAGCAAAACACTGTGGAACTACAGCATTTTTTGCCAATGTTTAGATACTCTGTTCAGAACAGTTAACTTTCAGTTCAAAACCTTACTTATAGTAATTTAGATCACTGTAGATGGAAAGATGCTTTGTTTAGACCAATTAAATTACAGTTTTTTTCAATCATTTTAGTTCTTGTACCTATACCATGGATACTTTTCCCAAACACTTAACACCGTGGCCTTTACAGACACACACCTCTGCATATCAGTTAACTTTTGGTGCAAAATGCAATACAACAACCACACCACAATCAATTCTGCCGTAACTTTAACACATGTTCCCTCTCAGAGTAGAATTACCTAAAAAACACTAACAACTTGAAGCATTGCTAATTGCATCTATAAAATGTTGCTGTGTCCTCCAGTTTAACATAGATTACTGTAGTGTTGCATTAAAAAAAGAGAAAAAACACACACAGACAAACACTTCTTTGGACTACAGTAATAAAGTTTGTAAAATGCTGCAATATGTTTCATTACAGCCATATGCTAGAATTGCATGTGTTACTGCACTATATAGGCTTACTACATTACAACAAAAAGGCATGAATATGCTGCGTATTTACTGCAGTATTTCCAATGCAGTAAATTACATACATCAACACAAGATACAGTCTACCAAAGTACTGTAATACCACTAGAAGTCTGCTGTAGCCCTACAGTAATGCTGATCCATGCATTGGACTTTTACATGTTTGAACTTCGCATTTACGGTAACATTCTCCTCTGCATTGCATCTTGGAAATACGTCAATCCAAGCCAAGTATCTGAAGACAGTGTTGATATGTCGGTTTGCCTCTCACAATAGATGTCAAAATTGAGTGTGGCAAATTTACTGTAATTACTGTAAATTGAAGAATTGCATTCTTCAATCACTGTCTTTCACTGATAGCCTATGACACATAAAGAGCAGTACTGTAATAGTGGAAACAACTTTTCAGGAACAGTTACATCTATGTTTGCCTTCTATAGACTCTATTACTATTAGAGATAGTGAGAAGTCTGCAAGCCAAAACAAACTAAATAATCTAAATAAACTTTCTGCTAAATTAAGAATACTTTTTCTTATTCAAGCATATCATTTAATTTGTCTGTCTAAACAAAGCATCTTTCCATCTACAGTGATCTAAATTACTGTAAGTAAGGTTTTGAACTGAAAGTTAACTGTTCTGAACAGAGTATCTAAACATTGGCAAAAAATGCTGTAGTTCCACAGTGTTTTGCTGGTAGTGAACATTGAATGGAACAGGTATCCATGAATTTTGGAAGAAGGTGTCATTGCCAGCATTTGTATCTAAGCATAGGGGCAAGTATCCACAGTTTGGTTCACATGGTCTACTGGTGTGCTCCATGTGTTAAGTGTTTTGGGAATGTGAACATGGTATAGGTACAAGAACTAAAATGATTGGAAAAAAACTGTATATGCTTGAATAAGAAAAAGTACTCTTAATTTAGCAGAAAGTTTATTTAGATTATTTAGTTTGTTTTGGCTTACAGACTTCTCACTAGGACAGAATGGATCAGCATTACTGTAGGGCTACAGCAGACTTCTAGTGGTATTACAGTACTTTGGTAGACTGTATCTTGTGTTGATGTATGTAATTTACTGCATTGGAAATACTGCAGTAAATACGTAGCATATTCATGCCTTTTTGTTGTAATGTAGTAAGCCTATATAGTGCAGTAACACATGCAATTCTAGCATATGGCTGTAATGAAACATATTGCAGCATTTTAGAATTAGTCCAAAGAAGTGTTTGTCTGTGTGTGTTTTTTCTCTTTTTTAATGCAACACTACAGTAATCTATGCTAAACTGGAGGACACAGCAACATCTTATAGATGCAATTAGCAATCCTTCAAGTTGTTAGTATTTTTTAGGTCATTCTACTCTGAGAGGGAACATGTGTTAAAGTTACGGCAGAATTGATTGTGGTGTGGTTGTTGTAGTGCATTTTGCACCAAAAGTTAACTGATATGCAGAGGTGTGTGTCTCTAAAGCCCACTGTGTTAAGTGTTTGGGAAAAGTATCCATGGTATAGGTACAAGAACTAAAATGATTGGAAAAAACTGTAACACATGTGTGTAGGGGAGGGGATGGGTGTGCCTGGAGGTCAAAGGGGAAGTCCAGCTTGACCAAGGACCATACCAGGTATAGATGCTAATGTCTTTGCTTCAACCATCTTGCCGTGGCTGTAGACAAAAGCCAACAATCAGAGTCTAATGGCTCATCAACATAAACAAAAGGCCAGGAGCCACCTCGATGGCTCTTGCCTGATGCTATGCAAACTAAGTTGTGGGGGTTGTTGGAGGTATGTGAAGTTATGAAATTAAGTTACAAAACACCTAAATCTAACAATCATAGAGAGACTTTAAATCAAACTTATTATCTGATGGGAAAAGTTAGTCCATGATTTATTCTGCTGTTAAGCAAATGACCGTAGATTTTCCCACAGTAGTAGCAATTCAGATATAATTTGCACTCTGACCAACTGACTGGCTGCCCTTCCCTTAAGCAACCATGTGGTTTGTTTGTTTGTGTATGTGTGTGTGTGTGTGTGTGTCTGTGTGTGTGTGGTGTGTGTGTGTGTGTGTGTGTGTGTGTGTGTGTGTGTGTGTGTGTGTGTGTGTGTGTGTGTGTGTGTGTGTGTGTGTGTGTATGCATCAGTCTATTGATTTAATGAATTTAAGTCAGATACAGACCAGTAGTGCAGTATGCAACATCCCCTGCCAGGCGAGAGGCACATAATGGGCCTGGAGGGCCATGGCGCCAAAGTGATTCAGATCTCCCACCCCCTTCCCTTCTAGAGTGTCATCAGCAACTCTGGTGCAACAGCACAGATAGGGGGGAGGGGGGAGTGGAGTGTCAGCCTTCCCAGGAATAAGGTGCCAAATATGTCAGGGACCTTGATACTGCAGTAACATTGCCTTTGGACCTGACTGCAGCAGCATTCCTAGGCCTGCCCGAAAACAATATCTGCTGAGGCTCATATGATAACTGTCACATGACAATGCTCTTCTTGGGTTGGAAGTGGAATGCTTAGTTTACAGCATTCTCATGAGTGCAAAACAAAATAAATGCGTCATTTTGAGCACTGGCAGTTTTTATGTTGAAGAGTGGCACTGAAATGCTGTTATCTTTGCCAGTAATAAATTAAATCATTGGATTTAGATGGCTAGGCAGGCAGAGTGCCGTCATGGTTTCCAGTTCAGGTTCTTATTTAAAGAAGGCTAATTTGTTTTTGCACTCTAATGGATGCTTGTTGTGTCAGTAAACATCTTGAGGGTGATCTACAAAATAGAAACACATAAAAAGTGTTCTTTCAAGAAGCAAATACGTACTTTGTTGAACTACATACAAATATAAAGAATATAGAAAGAACATCATAAGTTAGCCTGCCTTACAAATGTTCCAAGACTGCAACATTGGCTAAGTGATATGTCTGAGTTTAGTGGCCTCTGGTGTTAAGAAGTGTTAAATGGGTAGAGATAGATACAAATCTGTTATCAGCTTTGTGCATCCTTTCTTCTGGCCTTTGATGTTCCCACCACCATAAGTAGAGTAGACATGAGTAACTAGCGTTTCTATGGGCTATGCATACAAGACAGTTCTGAAAGGACAGTGGATTCATTAAAAATGCAGACTAGTCTTCATTTTGAAGTCATTGACTATGGTATATGTAGCTATGGTATAGGTTGCATGAGGCAAATTCTACTCCAGTAACCTATTGCTTAAGATAGAATCTAGTCTGTTGCTGTGCTTGTAGGGCATGGTTAAGGTCCTAGTGCCGTGTGGTCTTATGATGACACAGCCAACCAAAGCAACCTCACCTTTCTCTCTCTGTGTCCTTCAGGTGAACCTGTTCATCCTGCTGTCTGTGGTGTGTGTCCTACTCAACCTGGCTGGATTCATCCTATGCTGTCAGGGAGCACAGCTGGTTTCCACCATGACGAACTGCCAGCTGGTAAGAGACATACACACGCCCATGCTGAATGACTGCTGCTCACCGCTTGAAACCACAGCTGTTTCCATCATGCACACCTACATACATGAAGGCACGCCGCGTCGAGCTCACCCAGTAGATATACACTCATGTGGGAAGCAGACCAAGCAAATCTCTGCCACTGTAAGGTGTGATTAGAGTCGAGGGAAGATGGTTTGTTTAAGTTTGGGGACAATGCATGCAAAGTAGAGGGATCTGGCCTTTGCGTAAGGACCCCCTAACCAATAGCGCAAGGTATTTCACATCTTATCCAGTGTTTAACTAAGATTACTGCTTTCTGTCCAGGCTTTATCCCAGTGATGTTGTAGAAGATTACATTGTGCTCTAATTATGTGTGGTGTCCATGGAGCAACCTTTACTTTTGATTTCTAAGTGGAGCAGCCATGGAAAAGCACAGTAGTTACTCCAGATGAGCCAGTGTCTTAAGGGGAGGGTATCTATAAACGTCCCAGTGTTGTTTAGAAGGCTGGGGGGTATTCGTCGTAGCTCGCTAAGCGGTTTAGCGAGCTAATTTTCAGGCTAAGATAAAAAACGCCCCTCTTTTTGGTTCGTGGAAGCAACTTTTGATAAATCACCATAGTTACATATCGATTGGCACTAACCTGCTCCAGGGCAGGCTAACTTAAGTGTAGCTGGATACGCTTGCCACACCCCCGGAAAAAGGAGGGATCCCATTGACCAAGGACTGATATTAGAGTTAGATTAGCGGAGGGAGAGAGTTCTTTGCGATCGGCAAGATCCATTATTCTTGTATGAGCGCTACCGATTCAGCCGACAAGGAATCATTAATTTACAAGACCTTCTCGAGTCATTTATTGCAAACACCACAGTCGAACATTGACTGTCTTGCGCTTTTTTGCGAGTGGTACATTTTTGTAGTGTCGGTGATGCGGAGAACAAAGCACTCATAATTATATGAGTGTTATTAGTACACCATAGCATATCATTATTGTAGAAAATGATTAAGGTGGACTCATGATAAGAATAGAGAGAAATACAGACAATTTATTTTCACTGCTTCAATTTATTGCATTTGTTATTAATACATTTAGTAATTTAACAGACACTTTTATTCAAAGCGACTTCCAAGGAAATGTAAAACTACATCGAGGAAGGAGGTGATGGGATTTGAACTAGCAACCATGCAGATTCAAACCGGTAGAGGCAACCTCTGTACCAGTGGACACTTGCCGTCAGGTATTCTTACATAGATATCACTCTATAAACATCCCAACACACCTTGCTCTAACAGCGGTGGTGGTGTTGAATTTTGCCATGATTATGGTCTTGTATTCTTCATAAGTGTTCATGTTCATCTCCTACTCGCCAGCGGAGAAAAAAAAGAGCCCTTTTCTTTGAGTTTAGAACCATTATACCGTTAGAAAATCATGGTTTTGGTGATCGACCTTTCCTGCCTTTTGAAGTAGGACGTGCACGCGCAAATGCCATGATAACTTTAGCCTGGTTGAAATTAACCACATGATTAGGATGCGGATCAGCCGTTAACGAACCGATATTTGCTGTTCTCAATCAGCTCGCTAATCTTAACTGGCTAAAAGGCCAATTGATTAACTTAGCTTCAACTCTACGACGAACGTACCCCTGGCCTTGGCTGTGGAGTGACAATTTGAAACTGAGATGGCTTTATAGTTTGATTGCACCACTAGAGATGGAGTGGTGTGTGTGCAGGTGTGTGGGGTGGGTGTTTTCAAATTCAAAGTCCCACAGGAATCAATAGATCTTGTCTTTGGGAGACCAATCTCAAAGGTAATGAAAGGACAGCAACAACAAACAACAACAACAACAAAACATATGTGATGTGGCCACTGCAGGCAGACACAGCTCTTAGTGCTTTTCATCCTCAGGGGAGCCAAGCTTATATGGAATCCCACCTACCAGGCAATTCAGTGGGTTTAGCCATCCCCAGTAATCCCCCTGGAGAAAGGTTGTGGCGGCAGAGGGGGTGTCAGAAGGGTTATGGTAATGGTGTGTTTTAGAGGGACAGCTGGACAGCTCACTTCACTGAGCATCCCCCCGCCTGTCAGGGAGGTAAGAGCCCAGGGTCACATTCAGCATGTACACACACACACACACACACACACACACACACACACACACACACACACACACACACACACACACACACACACACACACACACACAAACACACAAACAAACATGCAAAACATCACACAAACACACACACACACAGCCACACACAGACAAACACACAGACACACACACATACACAAAGTCTCTCTCTCATACACACACACCATCACTGGCTGCCGTGGAGCTCAGCTGTCAGTAGAGAGCATCAGCAGCAGGGGCTGTTTCTAATAATACCACCTCCTCGTCCTCCCTGTCTCCTCTAGACGATGCTCCTACTCTCCCTCCTTCTGCCTCTCATACATTTAATGAAAGACCACTGTGTGTACACACACACACACACACACACACACACACACACACACACACACACACACATTGTTCATACCACACATCACTTAGATTCAATTGGTTAACTGATGCTGTGTGAATGTGTGTGGATGTAGATCCCATGACTCAAGTTTTATTATTCCCTCATGATTGCTGTCTGCCAGCTCACAACATACAGGGTTTCACCACGTCCGGTCAGCTGGTGCACAGTTGACTAAGCAGTCAGTCCGTCCCCAGCTTGGATGGTGCAGTGAGTAGGCTACCAGAGGAGGAACCAGTTATGACCTGGGTGACACATGGTCCCTGCATCCCAGGATAGAGAGGTTTTTAAACAGGCCACAGAGCAAACAGAACTTTATGATATAAGCACTGCAACAGGGAATAGTAAAGCATATGATCGCCAGTTATTCTGTCCAGAGTGGTCTGAAGCCCAACTCCCTTGATAAAATTCATCTATTTGCGTGATAAAGTGCTTCCTTGCTCTTTCATTCGTTATGTTCAATGAGATAGAACCTTTTAGCGGATGTTAACTCTGCATCTAGACTAACAGAATGACGTATCCCCCTCTCTTTAAGTGGGAAATATGGTAATCATCATATCCTTTCATGTGAAAATGAGCTATTAGATCAAATTTGTCTCGATCTAGCAATTACAATAATTTAGCAAAATTAGCGGCAATTATTCCCGCAAGACGGAGGGGTCGGATCATAAAGACGGAAGAGCCCCCGAGGACAGATCCTCTGTCGGATAAACGGGTCTGTCTGTCAGTAGCGGGGTGGGCTGTGTGGGGTCTCTATCTTTCCCAGTGGATGACAGTAAGCAGTGAACAGACAGAACAGATAGTGAGCGTGGGTGCCTGATTACAGGCTTTCGGTGCGATGCCCGTATTTAATTGCGACCCATTCAATTGATTGACAGTGATGGCCGCCGGCTGACGTGAGCTCTGTATTTTCGCTTCCGTTGGGATCTCATTATTCTGAAGAATTTGCCTGCACACGTACTTGCACTTTGACCTGTAAACCGAGACTCTAAATTTGATACTGGTCTCTTTTGTGAAGACATTATGAATCGCCCAGTAAAACACATTTGCATTTAATATTTTCTTACTGGACAGTAGCCTACTTTTAATATTGTTCAGTAAAATCAATGTTTTACATCCAGCAATGAAAATGGCAACTGGATGTAACAAATGGAAAGATGATTTTGAATTGGTTATGCCATAGGTAAACCAGTATGGGCTGGAGACTGAAAGACTTGAACTATGACAAGTCGTAATGGATTGAAATAAGATGTCAAGCCTCCAGACACAAAGTCCGAAGTATGCAAACTCAAGTATGCTGACAGCATCTTTCACTGAGGTTAATGCTATGCTGCTGGCGTATCTCAAACCGAAAAAAGAAGATATGATTCAGTGTTCAGTCTGGGCATTTCCTTATCCGACTGCCAGACAGGATTTGGGTGATTAGATCTCTCAGGGGGCAAGGCTGAGTAACCCCTCGAAGATGTCCTCCCTGATTGATTTGCTATTTTCCATCCACCATACAGAGACCTGTTTATCATCATCAGTATCTTTTGGTCAATTTCCACTGAGGCAGGATGTATCTGAGAATCTCCTGATGTTCCGGTCGTGTCCTGGGTAACGATATGGGCTTTGTGTTGTGTTAGGGCAGACAGCGGTAATTAAAAAGCAGTTCATCACAGGTGACAGTGAGAGACCTGGCCATGGCGTCCACACTGCAGGTAGGGGAGAGTTACCTTATATAGCAATTCCTGACGTAGCGGCTCCTTTTCCTGTGAAAGCGAGATGCTGAAATACCATCTCCCCCCATCGCTCTCTCTCTCTCTCTCTCTCTCTCTCTCTCTCTCTCTCGCTCTCTCTCTCACAGACACACACACACACACACACACACACAGACAGACACTCTAACCCTCTCTTTCTCCCTCTCTCTCTGCCTCTCCCTCTCTCTCAACTGCTCTCTTTTTCCCAGTCACCCCCCTCTCTCTACTCTCTTCCTCTCCACTGAGAGTAATGGAGCCTCGTGGTCTGACCATCTGTTTTCAAGTCTGGCATTGCTCTCACCAACACGAGGCCTAGAAAACCTGAGTTGTCTGAAGGTTAAATCTTCTCTCCCCTCCCTCACTCATTCAGTATCATCTCTCAGTTACCAGAGTAAAAGGTGAAGAGAGAGAAGCCGTGTGAACGAAGAGGCATAACAGCATAAGAAATGTTCTGGTGAAATAAGATTGGTTTACACAACACAGGGCCCCAATACACAGTCTCAGAATTAACGGACAGATGGTCAATAATCTTGTTTGTTTGATCACACTGTGTGCATGTGTGTAGTGTATGTACTGTATGTGTGTGTGTTTGTGTGTGCGTGAGTGTGCCCGCATTCATGTGTGTGTGTGTGTGTGTGTGTGTGTGTGTGTAAGTACATATTTGTGTGTTTGACAGCGTGTTCATTGCTGCAGTGTCCTGCTTGTCTCACCTTGATCACACTTGCTCATTTGGCTGAGCTCATCTGGGGCCTCCTGCTCCGGCCCAGCTAGGGTTTGTGTTTCACGCTGTGCATGTGGGCGTCTGCTCCATCGCCACTGCAGAGGTTCAGGGGCTGGGTTGGCCTGGAAGAGGGGGTAGGAGCTGCTGAAGGGTATCAGGGCAATGTTCGGCCCAAGGAGACGGGCAGGTATTTTTAAAGCAGCCTTTTTTTAGGACGTCCATTCACCAGCATAAAAGCTCAAAGCAATTTACACCCCGAGCAAGGGGTGGAGGAGCCTCCCAATCACTGACCACCAAACTGCAAGGGTGGATGGATGGAGCTTTCTCTGTGTGCTTTTTGCATTGAAAAAACACTCAACTAAATCCAGGAGTTTATAAATATTAGTGTGATGAGCTCTAGATTGAAACCAGAGTCCAAATACTTTTCCGTGTGTTAGTAACTTGTAGGATGGCCTGTTCTTCACTCACATTCACAGAAGCTATTTTCGGTCATATATGGCCTGGTATATAAATGGATTGGTCACTTTTAGATAGTGGTACAATGTATGACCGCAGAGAGGAATGTCTTGGCTAATTGGAGAGATATTATTGTAGAAAACAAGCATGCATGTGACTGTGGAACATTATAGCAGTGACTCTTTTAGATGCAGTGGGAAATGTAATAGTGGGAGATGGGAGATGTGTATTACATATCTATGTCTGTAACATTAAGCGATTGTGTATTGTGTCTTCTCTCGACAAGAGTGAGCTTGGTGACATCTGCAACTGTTGCGCTGAAACTCCCAGTACAAAGTGTGAAGAAGACAAAATGCTGAAAATGTACCCAGGCTACTCTTGCAACACCATGCGGGTGCTCCTTAAGGTGAGTGTGTGCATGTGTTCGTGCCAGAGAGAGAAATTGAAAGAGAAATCAATGTGATCTCTAATATAGTAATAATCATTTTACCCCAGTATTTGAGCAGTGTATTGAACATGCGTATGCCCTGCATCTAATAGCTGGCACGTTCTGTTGTTTTACATGTGTTTATTTTCCTGAGAAACCACACATGCCTCTGTGACACCTAAGCACAGCCCTCTTCCTCTGCTGTGTTTTAGAAAGTGCTGTTTGCGCTGTGCGCTCTGAATGCGGTGACGACGGCAGTGTGCCTGGTAGCCGCAGCACTCCGATACCTCCAGATCTTCAGTGCCAGGCGGCCTTGCATGGTAGGTCCCACCAATCACACCTTGCCTATCCGGTCATGTGATTCCAAAGCTCATGTTCAGGGTCCCCAGCAGCTTGACAGTTGCATTCACAGCTTCCCCTCTCCCGTTGTCTTGTTCTGTCATATATAGGAATCAGTAAAAGCTCTTCACAATCGCAATGTGAAGCAACCCCTGTTGAGAAATGTCTTCACCTTCTAGTCACATTTGTA
The DNA here is from genome assembly GCF_900700415.2 of Clupea harengus. Classification (NCBI taxonomy): domain Eukaryota; kingdom Metazoa; phylum Chordata; class Actinopteri; order Clupeiformes; family Clupeidae; genus Clupea; species Clupea harengus. Next base: position 13,291,195 of record NC_045158.1, on the reverse strand, counting down.
ACTTGTTAAAAAGAAAACAAAACAACAACACACAACACCAACAACAACAAACGTTTTAAACAACTGTTCTTGTTTTTTAGATACTCCTTGGCATCCAAAACGTAACCTTAAACTTGGTGGCATAAAGTAGAGAACTCTAAATATTGAAATGAATTACGATAGTGCTTTACATTACTGACAAATCACACATCACAGCAGTGCATTAAAACTGCTCCACCAGTTGAGCAGCACAAGTAAACATGATTAAATGAGTGCAGATCCTCTCAGGGTAAAGAGCGTGTCCTCACAGCGAGGTGTCCTTCTTGTCCACAGGAGGAGCCACGGTCCGCCGTGGAGGAGGCGGAAGAGCAGCCACGGCCGCCTGACCCAGACGAGTTTGTGCCCCCAGCGCCACCCCCCTCCTACTTCTCCACCTTCTACTCCTACACCCCGCGGCTGGCTCGCAGGTAACTTCAGCCTCAGCTCCCTCATCTTAGGATCCTCCTGTGGGGGGGACGTCTGAAGTATAGGAACACCAAACTAAGAGTTAAAAACTAGAGTTTAAAAATAGGTCTGCGTCTGTTTGTTATGTGCAACATCTTGTAGGACAAGAGAGGCATAATGCTGAAATCTCCCATCAGTTATGGTTTCTATGATTTGTTGTGAAAAGAGCTAGGTGGGCACCATCTGCCAGGCTTAACCACACTCACCCCCTCTGTCTGTCAGAACATAGCGTCCTCTCTCCCTCAACCTCGTCTTGAGGGCTTCTCAGACTTCCTGCTGCATTGTTGACACGTCTGCACTAGGCAGATGTGTGTGGTGGTGGGCTATTTGGCAGGACAACTCCTGCTGGGGCTCTGGTCTGATGTGCGATTGCTATTTCGTAACGTGTTTTGGCCGGACCCCAGCTGGAGCGAGATAGGAAGGAACTATGTTTGCTTGGCAGAGAGCTTTTGATTTTATGCTGTTGATGGTTTAATGGCACTTGCTGTGGGATGATAATGCTCACAAAGTGTGTGTATGTGAATGTGTTTCCCTCTGTGTGTGTGTGTGTGTGTGTGTGTGTGTGTGTGTGTGTGTGTGTGTGTGTGTGTGTGTGTGTGTGTGTGTGTGTGTGTGTGTGTGTGTGTGTGTGTGTATCAACAGAATGTTTGGTGACAGTGTGATCCCCCTGCCCCACATATATGGTGCACGGATCAAAGGGGTCGAGGTCTTCTGTCCTCTAGATCCTCCTCCACCATACGAGGCAGTTCCCGGAGTATCCAACCCCTCCCCTGCCCAGGTATTACACACCCCACTGTAACAGACCCACTGCAGCAGAGGCAATGGAGCAAGATGGGGGGGGAAAAGCCTAAAAGGTTCTAAAAATGTTTAAAAGTACTGGAGCCCTTCTCTTTACATCTAGCAAATTAAGGTTCTTGGCTACAAAAAGCGGTGAACTATTTTGAAAGTTCTTTATATGGTCGGGTAAAATTAGATGTGAGACAATCTTTACATGACCTTCTGTACGTTTCTCAGAGGGCCCGCAGATTAGCAGTGTGTCGCACAGTTTATTTTGGCTGGATGTCCTTGCTCTTGAAAACAAGCCTCTCTTTTCTCCGCTGTACCCAGGAGACACAGATCCAGATGACCGATCTGACCGATCTGACCGAACTGACCGAAGTGACCGATGGACTGACTGACCAATCAGAAGCAGCAACGTCCATCACTGGTGAGGAAAATTCCCAGCATTTCTACGGTCAATTTATGTCTTTCCATGTGCAAGGAAGTACTTCCATATTTCACAACAAAACGAACAGAGTTGGCAGAGAGATGATCATGTTCAGGATGTTTTATAAAATACTTATTTGTATGGTTGTATCACTACAGGGCTTTTAGGAGCACGTGTCGGGTTTGGGCCTATGCTAAATGACGTAGAACCACAACATGTTTAGGATAATCTTTATGTTCTTTCAAGACTCAAAAGCCAAGTTTGTCCAAGCGGTGTCCTTGTACCTCCACAGAATTATTTAAGAGGCTGTTGCGGATGAGCCAGCACTATACTTACTTGAATGAGCCATAACCTTGTTGTCGCGACAGAGACTGTCCATCTCCACTTATGTCATCTGCATATAAAAAGCACACGTATTTTAAGTAACAGCTCTGTCACTGCACGGCCCCTCGGCCCTCTGCTAGAACGTCTCCTCAGGTTCCTCTTCAGAGCGGTCAATGCGTGTGAGTTTACCACGATTCCAAACCGAATTAAAATGAAAAGCATTTCGGAACTTGCTGAACTCTGGTCAGTCCTCTCGCTCTTCTTCCAGAAGTTAGACACTCCCTGTTCCCAGTTGGATCACAGAGCTAGATTTTGGCCTTACCAAACTATGTTTGGTTGAGCATGATAAATGACCCTCTCCTGATGAGGGAGGCCAGGGACAAGGGAGAGTGAGTGCATCTGCAGGGGAAAGGTTCTTCTACTGCAGGCTGCGTTTGGAAGGGCTCTCAGATTGATGGAGGCTGGAGAATCTGCCCTTTTTTTAATGTCCGTTCTTCTGTCCTCCAGCCAGCATAGGGTCGAGTGCCTGGGCGGACAAAGACTGACACCACGAGGCCAAATGCATTCACAGTGTGTGATTCTGATTCTCTGATTAAGAACTTAAATAACTGACTTTAATTCATTTATGATTATGCTCTTCACCTCTCCAGCTCAAAACCCTGAGAATTTAGGCCTATAGCCACACAAGCGATCTAGATTTCTGTGGCGCTCCTCTGGTCTTTTTAAAGCAGCCACCTGTGACACAACAGATATAACCTTTGACCACTAACAGGGCTGGTTTTGATTCAGACAGCTGCCTGCAGACGGTGACCTCCTCAGCAGCGGAGGCTCCGGCAGCAACCGGGACTGGCAGGAGAACCCAGAAGCGGCAGCTCCGCAGGTCCAACAGTGACCCAGTGTTCCTGGACCTGGTTGCTAAAGGTAGGCTACGTGTTAGTATTCTTGGAAGACCTGTAAAGAGGGCAAGATGTCTGTCACTGATATGAGGTGCTCAGCTATTTGGGTTTGAGGGTTTCTGGGTCTTGGGAAAGCCAGAGGATCCTGAGGGCATGTCTTTTGGTGTTTGGTGACAAGAATAGTGAGGGGGGGAGGAGGAGGAGGAGAAGAAGAAGCCTAGAAGTCAAGCACTATGGTGTTTGTGTTTGAGGCTTTCTGAGTCTTGGGAAAGGCAGGAGGACATCAAGCAAAGCTTTTCTGATCAAGATTGTGTGATAATAAAACCTGTGTGTCATGATATATTTAAGCAACAAAAAAAAAACATACACAACGCTGAACCATTTTGATGAGTCATAACTCAGCCTTATGTTTCCTTGTAATGCCTGGGGGGCAGCACCACATGAATAAACAGAAGTTACATAAGCCCTTGAGGCTCCAATTAACGTCATGGTTCTTGAGATAACAACTAAAGAAAGAAAACGAGCCATGACCTGAAATATTTATGAGGTTAAAAAGTATTTATAGGAGACATGTACATTTTTAATAAAGGCCCATTTGTTTATTAATGTAATAATAGTTTAATGAGTGGATAGCTGACAGTCCTGCTTTCGAGCTTAAAGGTTCGATGACAGGATCAGAGGTGGGGTGTGAAGCCTTGGCTCAGTCTGCTTTTTCTCATCATAAATCTGTAGTCAGTCCATCTGTCAGTGGATACTCAGGGAGATATATATATATATAGCATCCTCTCAGCTCAGTTACCGACAAGTGATCCCTGCAGTTTAGCTTAGCGACAGAACCTCTTTTGAGTGGGTTATTTTGCCAGTTCTCTGAGTGCAGTTAGAAGGCAGAGGTTTGGCCTCATCATGCCAAGCACATACCAAGCTTAAAATGTTATCTAAAATAAACGGACATGTACAGGCACGCTGTGTTAAAAACCTGCTTCAGACTGGTTTGCGTGTGGTCTCGCTCCAGGTCTCTCCCACGATATATTTAATTCTTGCGATGTGCATCTCACTCACTGCGGTGTTTCCGAATCTCTAGTTGAAGAATGTGTCAACTGAGCTTTCTGTGGTTCTTCAGTCAGGACCACTGGTGTTGAGTGACACTTCAGTGCATCATAGAGTGGAGTAATACAGTCATGTTTGGCTGGAAAAGCTCTAAGACAGGACGTGCTGCTCACCATGCTGTTGTTTATGGTTTCACTCCCTCTCCCTCCTTCTTTCTGTCACCTTCCTCTCCTGTGTGACTATCTTTCTTCCTCCTAAACACCCTCTCTCTGTCCATCCTCCCTCTCTTTCTTGCTCTCTCGCCATTGGTTGTCTCTCATTGCATTTTTTCGCTCTTTCTGTCTCACCATTCCCTCTTTTCCTGCTCTCCCTCACTCTCGCTACCCCCTTCCTCAGTTTTGAGCTGCGAGGCGGCCACCCAAACAGACACAAGGACGGCCACTGACCAGGCCACTGTGACGCTGCGGCGGGGGAGGGTACCGCGGCGGCCCCGGCCCACCTCCATGGTGGACTACCAGAGCTACCGGGACACCAAGCTGCTGGTGGCGCGCTTCCTGGAGCACTCGTCCTCCTGGAGCAGCCTGGAGCCCGAGGTGCAGGAGCTGGTCGACAGCATCAAGAGCATGCTGCGCTCCGACGAGGAGCACATGGAGGAGGCGGTGCGCTGCGCCAGCATCATAGACCAGGTCAGTCACAGACGGGCCAGACGACGCGGACGGATGCTCTTGTCATGTCATGTCACTGTGTGTTTATGTGCTCCTCTTTGCATGAGGGGAATTAACTGTGTGGATGTGAATTTGACGTATGTAGATGTCGGGCAGTGAAAAATGTACAGATTATGGGAGGTTGTGATTACCAAGCTACTAGGTGTTTTCATCAGGTGTTCATGACTTTGCAGTGATGTCCCAGAACTACTGATCAGGATATATTAGCATATATTGCATAGGTTTTTAATAGGATATTTGTGACACCAGTCAGTTGGCACTGCAGGTGTGATTGGCACACACACTTTAACAATGTTTGCATGTTCTCATGACCCTGTCATTCCTCTCTTTATACTCCAGGTCATCACAGGGTCAGAGGTCACCACCTCGCAGCCTGCCCCGGTACTCCAACCAGCTGCACTAGCGGTCACCCCGGCGCCGGAGCCCTTGGCACAGACGCTCCCGCGCAGAAAGCGTCCGGGCCTGCTGCACCTGCGCAGCTGCGGGGACCTGAGCACCTTCACCTGGGTCGAGCTGCAGCTGGGGGCGGGCACGGGCACGGGGGAGCGCAGGCACGGGTCTCGCACTGCCAGCTCGCGACTGGGCTCCCGGGCGGGGAGCTCCCGACTTGGGGAGCATGACAGGCCGCACAGCCTGATCGGGGTGTTCAGGGAGACCGTGCTGTGAGTGGCACCACCACCTGACACCAACCAGATCCCAACCCATCCAAACGCTACCCACCCCATGGCCTATCTTGACCTTTCACCCTCATGACTGTTCTTGCCCCATGCCCACAAGACAGTTTTGTACTTAAAAGACTCACATCTGATGAGGGCAGATGTGTCCTCTGAGACAATTAAGTTTTGGGAGGTTTTTGTGAAGTTTGACTATGTGTTTTTATTTCATTCTGTATTTCGTAGCTTTGGTTCATCTTGCGTCCCTTTTCCCAATTGATTTAGATTTGAAATAAAAGGGACGTCGGAAAACATTTGAGCTTTTGATCTTTTCTCTTCCCTCAATCAGACAGACATACAGGCATGTAACACTGGATAACAAACAGGCACACCGTTGTTATCTACTCAGAGCTATGATGTTCGTTGACCAAGTCAGTGCCTTTTTACTACTGTCTCTGTATAGTGCCCTTGGCATGTGCTGCCATGTATACCTACTGTAAGTGCATTTTGTCACGTATGAAGGATTTGCTTGCCACATCAAGAGCTCCTGTTAATAAAGTAAGTGTCGCAAAAGAACCATAGAAGTGCCGTTAAGTATTGTTTACCATTGCAATTCATTTCTCTTTTTACGACCGACTGTGTATGTAACATTAGAACGTTTTTCTTATCACTACTTTCAAGAACAGTTAGACACTAAAAAAATGCAACATCCCATGGAAGTAGTTTCTGGCCACTTTTGGCAGAATATTCAGAGATATTCCGATACAGCCACCTTAGCCGTAATGTAATTTAGAGGTTAGAAATATGTTTGAGGAGGAAAATAAGTCTGTGGCAGTGACTTCCTTTCAGCTTTGCTTTGGGATTTCCAGTCCCTCAGAAAAAAAGAATCATGCGGAGTCATGAGTGACAATCAAACAAAGGCTATTGAGAAATTCAAATAAATTGTACAGTGGAAAAATCTGCAAGCTGAATCATGTGTCATGTGCATGTTTTTTTTCTCCATCAGAGTGAAAAATATGTGGCCTAAGTGTTAGTGATACATAACCCATATGAGAAGAACAGTTGGGTTTTTGGAGAAGTATTTGACTGATTTTGAATATCTAAAATATAATGAATATTACAATGTTCATTGTGGTGTTGACAAAACAAAAACACCAGGCAGGTCTCTCTGTAAGTCATTTACTGTTGTAAATACTGTTACAAACATTCCAGCTATGGTATAGGAATGTAGCTCAATAATTGTAACATCACAGAAAAGCTAGCAAATAAATAGACATTGCTGTTGCTTTACAGAAAGTGTTTTTTTTTTTCATTTCATTTTTTCTCTCTCGACATATTGACAAACATATGTAAGATTAAGTACATTCAGAACAAGTGCATCATAAACACCATAGCCATCTTCACAGCGACCATCTACTCATCTACCGCTTTTTGTAAGACAGACCTACAAACCTTGCTAAAATCACCATACTCTATTCTCCCCAAATAGACAGCTGTGGACCGCTGCCATGTTGCGTACCCTTGTGTTTGTCATACCATTATGTACACATCTACCACCTCTAATGGCCATGGTCCTTTAAACCAAAGAGTCCTCAAATAACGTTCCCAGTTCCCATATGGTGCTTCCACATCACTCTCTAAAGCATCTTCATATTCCAAGTCCTAATAGCAACACACAAAATAACCATGAATATACCAGTGCGCTGTAAATGTGTTCCTACATACACACCACTGTGCAAAAAGTTGAAATTAGCTAGTGGGGGAAGGGGAGGGGAGGCGGGGAGGGGGGTAAGAAATTGAGAATTCCTTTCTGTAGAGAGAAGGTGTAGATATTTTATCTTTCAATTTGTGAAACAAAGAGGAAAAAACTGTAGAGCATAAATAACAAGTCCAAACTCTGAAAGGGGAGTTCATCAATATCATCTTGGATGTTTAGAGCTGAGAGTCAATACCTCTGAAGCCATCAATAACCTTTGCACAGCAGCGTATATATATATATATAATATGACTTGATTATCATTAGATGTTTTTATAGTATACATATATATCATATAAATATATAGTTGAATTAATTTATATTTTCCCGCTGGTTTTGGTTCATGATGGCGTAAACGATCCTCACACAGCACTCCTACTACAGAGCATGAGAGGCAAAGCATACAAACGACTACAGACCATGCTTAACAGAGAAAAAATAACAAAAACTTGGTCACACTCACACTGCGCTTGGTTCAATAAAGTTAAAAAAAAAAAGTACAGCAATTGTAAGGCCAAAATGATCTTCAGGGAAGAGACATACACTTGGAACAATCACTGTATCGGGAGTAAGTTTTTGTTTTTGTCTGTTTGTTTATTTCATATGCAAGCCTGTGCTTCGGCAGGGTGGGGTCAGATTGGGGTTGGGGGGGGGGGGGGGGGGGTGTTTAGATGTATGGCAGCTGGGTGTTTGCCTGGCCACCCGCAGACCCAGACCAGGCCGAACAAAGTCCAGTACCAGGCCAGGTAGGCCCCGAAGGAGGGATGCCAAACCACTTGGGCACTTGAGTAAACATGAGGTGCATGTCCGAAGGAGTCATAAAGTTCTTAACGGGGATAAAGAGTTGTGGAATAGTTGGAGAGTTAGGGCAGGATAGGAGAGGAGGGACAACGGGAGGACAAGTGTGTGTGTCGGTGTGTGGTGGTGTGTGGTGGGGGGGTCTGCATCCTGGGAGGATTCCAAGTGCAAGGGAGGCAATGACATTTTGGTACAACCCCTATCCGACCTAGGGGCGCAGCGAACACAATCAATCATGCCGTCTTTACATCTCCCCAGCTCATCTTCACTGACCAAGAGAGAGAGCGAGCGAGAGGGGGGGGGGAGAGGGAGAGAGGGAGTAGAGCATCAGTGTCAGAGGAGCGTCCCAAGCAGTGCTGGAGCTCGAGTGCCAGAATGGTTCAGTCGGATCCCTGGGGGTTCAGAGATGCGTTCCACACTTCCACACATGGAAGGTCAGTCATCAGTCCCTCTGGCTAATCCTTCCCTGTCAAAGAGGTAGAGACACCCAAGTTTCTCCAGAACAGTGATACCTGAGGCTGGGCTTGGGCTCGTCTCACACCCACATTCTGCTGAGGAGTGAGCACACTTCCAAACCCTGTCTGCCTTTCGTCAAACAGAAATAGTAGTCACAACTAAAGTTACAGTGATTTTAATGTACCTTTTCTCACTAATATATGCAAATCACTCTTGTTTTGTTTATGCTGAAGCGCTAAAACAACAATATTCATTGAATTTTCGACAACTGAATTTCACATTTTTAAGGATGTCTTTTTTTTTGGTCATTTTAATGTTGACCATGGTTGGATGTCGTAATATAGCTAAACACTGCAGTCAAACCACAAAACATATATCCTACACTTGAAGGAATACTCATCTCTGGGAGATGATTTAACCCAAAAAGATCCCTACCCTCAAAAATCTCTACATTCCTTTTGACTCTCTCGAACCACCACTTTAAGACAGAAGATGTCAATGTTATGATGGTCAAAATACACCAAAATTTAACAAAATTCTAATTATAAAATACATTAAAAAAAAAACAAAGGAGAACTAAAACAAGCATCCCGCATTTTCACCATGATGTCTTCCACCAGGTAATGTTCAAGTATAAAGTCTGCAACACCACATTTCTCAATGACCCAACTAAAATTGCAGTACATCCGGCATATAAATTATAGATTAAATTAAGTCCCAATAACAAAGGATTAACAACCAAGTGCTGAGCAAAAAATAAATAAAAAATAAAATAAAATCAATTAATCTCAAAAAGTTAACACTGCTTCTGGAGGAAATCACCATATTGCACACAAAAAAACATTAATACATAAAACTGGTTTTCTCCAGGAATTAATTTCAAATGTCTTGACCTTAGTACACTACAAAACAACAGTCTGTCTCATTTGCCCTTTTTCTCATTCTAAATTAGTAGGTTTGAAATCCTAAGTCTTAACATGTGTGGAACATCTCTGTAATTATTTCCAGAATCAACAAACACTTCAGTTAATGTCCTACACCTACTGGCATCAGATGTGTTCCTTCTACAGTCAGATGTGTTCCTTCTACAGTCAGATGTGTTCCTTCTATAGTCAGATGTGTTCCTTCTATAGTCAGATGTGTTCCTTCTATAGTCAGATGTGTTCCTTCTACAGTCAGATGTGTTCTTTCTGCTGCAAATAAAATCCTATTCTCAGACAGAATGGGCACTGCTTTAGCCTGATAATGATGCTCATGTTAATATACAGTTGTGTTAAGGCATGAAATCCTTCAGAGACTCTGCTGTCTGTGAATCACAAACCAGCTTTTCCTTTTACAGCTACCTTTTTCTGAGAGCATGCTTTTTACTGGAATTCCACGGAACGCTTCCAATGTTTGGTCCAGATTCTGAGAGCAGTTATGTCGGGATCAAAGCTGCCCTTTACAATGAGAATGGAAAGAAAATAAATCTGGAATGTTTGATGAAGTTGCCAAGGTAAGAAAAAGAGCAAAAATATGTACAAACAGAAAAATCTATATTGACACGTAACCTTCGTAACCTTCACACATGTCATCGGCAGCCTGTTCAAAGGAAAGTTTCTCAACCTCCCAACCAAGGCTAGTCCTTTAAAAGAAATACCTTTTCTAAAGTATATCCCCCCCACCCCCATCTTGCAGACCGCATGCAGTTGGAAACACCTTGACTCCTCTTCTACTCTGATTCTTTCTCTCTCTATCAATAAATCTGTCGCCATCGCTCTCAATCAAACAACCCCCAAATACCCCCCACCCCACCCCCCTATCCCTGTTAATCAGTCATAGGTGTGCACACACAAACAGGATATTGCACTTCACAGCAGACACAGAAGCCTCAGACGGAGCGAAGAAGGGGTTGCAGAGGTAGGAGGCAGAGGGGGGAGGTGGGTGGCGGTCTAGGGCTGGAGTGGGGGGTTGCAGTAGGGAGAGTAAACCAGCTCAGCCGAGGCCAGTGGGAGGCCGGAGACACATCAGTCAGTCACCACACCACACCACACGTACATAGGGGGTGGGGTTTGGGAGTCAAAATGCTGACTAAGGTTACGTCATGTGTCAGAGGTTAAAGGTTAAGATAGAGAAGATGATGGGATGGGGAGGGAGGGTTGGGGAGGGAGCAGGGGGTAAGCGTTTCTCTTTAGATGTAAACTGGTTGCTCCTGGGCAGTCAGTAGGCGGTACATGGCAGCAGGCATGGTCTTCATGTGGATCTATGCACAAAGACACAGAGAAGCACAGCAGGAGTTAAAGCATGTCTTTTCGAAGCAATCTGCCCCCTGGTATTGCCCCAAAGGTATTTGCCCCTGCAAGGATTTTCAATTGCGTGTGTGTGTTCGTGCACACATTGTGTGTGTGTCTAAGTGTGTGTGTGTATGTGTGTGTTTGTGTGTATGTGTGTATGTGTGTATGTGTGTATGTGTGTATGTGTGTGTGTACGTGTCTACATGTGTGTGTGTGTGTGTGTGTGTGTGTGTGTGTGTACGTATGCGTGTGTGTGCACGTGTGTGTGTGTGCATGTGTGTGCGTGTGTGAGAAAGAGAGTGTGTCTGAGTGTGTGGGTGTCTAAGTGTGTGTGTGTGTGTGTGTGTGTGTGTGTGTGTGTGTGTGTGTGTGTGTGAGGGTGTGTAGTCATGTCTTCAATTCAATTCTGTCTGGTTCAACCTTACTGACATTATACCATTGCAGCATTTCTTGTATTGACCTGTTCCCCCAGAACAGCATGCATACAGACAACTAGGCAGCCTGCTGTGTCCTTGCCTGTCAGCCTCTTGTCAGTGTACATGTGTATGTGTGACAGTAGGGATCCATACACGGCATGTGGAAGGGTTGTGCAGTATAGACGTTTTCCATACCTCTCCCACTGCATTGGATAGAATGTGTACAATCTTCTCGTGCGGGGTGGCCACCACGCTCTGGCCGTTGATCTCGATAATGCGATGGCCCACGCGCACCCCACCCCTCTCGGCTATCCCTCCTCTCATAAGGCTACATATCTGAGAGAGAGAGAGAAAGAGAGAGAGAGATAGAATAACATCCTCAGCCCAGCACAGCACTCCCTCCAGCATTGAGACAATATACAGATACAAAAAGAGCAGTCCTGCACAATGCTAAGTGGAACCCCCCTGGCTTGCATTCCTTGTTAGCCGCATTAGCTCCTCACTGATGCAGCGCTACACTAAATCAGGAGCATTTGAACTCTAAAACACGTCTCGCCTGATCGACTGCACTGATGCTAAGCTTCAAATGAATATAAATGAGATTTTCTTGCCAGGCAGTTCCTTTCATATGAGCCACTGCCTCGCATAACAGGGTGAATATGAGCAGGATGCAGGGGAGAGAGGACACTCACAATGCCATTCTGGACACTGAAGCCCAGCTGGTATCTTAGGTCTGGTCTTCTGATTAGGACAGTGGTGACTGGGGGGCATCGGACGATGTTCAGCTTTATCCGAGACTGGTTCTTCAGCCCCTGCAGAGGTACACACACACACACACACACACACACACACACACACACACAGATAAAGATAAAGAGAGAGAGAGAACATCAATAACATCACTTACAAATTAACTTACAAATTAAAACGCCAGCACCAAAACAGCTTAACAGTGTAACCCCAGGCCATGTTTGTACGAAAACCTATGGGAAACCTTGTGCTGCATCATTTTCAATGGTGCCCAGACTGCATGCCCCCCCTTTTTAATAATTTACAGCATAGGAAATGTAGTCTTATAGCTACTGTCTAATTGTATAAGTAGCATTATATGAGATTCAGATTACTCTGAGCTTTTAGCTCAGCTATCTGAGCGTGGTAAGAGGGGAACCTTATCTGAGGGCGGTAAGGGGGTAAACCTTATCTGAAGGAGGTAAGGGGGAACCTTATCTGAGGGTGGTAAGGTGGGAACCTTCTCTGAGGGAGTTATAGGGAGAACCTTATCTGAGGGAGGTAAGGGGGAACCTTCTCTGAGGGTGGTAAGGGGGAACCTTCTCTGAGGGAGGTAAGGGGGAACCTTCTCTGAGGGAGGTAAGGGGGAACCTTCTCTGAGGGAGGTAAGGGGGAACTTTCTCTGAGGGAGGTACCTTGATGATGGTCTGGCAGGTAGACAGCGGGAGGCCCACCAGACTTGTGCCGTTAATGCACATGATCTGGTCGCCGATGTTGAGCTTTCCGGACTTTTCCGCTGGGCCAGCGTGCATCATGTTGGCGATGATGACAGTGGGGAGGATGGAGCCCCAGCCAGACTCCACGATTACCAACCCCAGGATCTCACCTTTCTGCTTCTCTACGTAAACCTGCGGGGAGGCACAGACCAAAAAACTAAAATGTCTCCTGAGACAAAAAGCTTCTGACATTTGGCCCTGTTTGTGTACCACCAACACGTTACCAGTGAATTATTCTTCATTTGCATTCAGTAAGCTCTATTCAAGTGGGCTTAAAAGGTGTCCTCCTTGACCTGATCTCTCACTCACATCTTTGCAGTTCTCAGACTTGGAGAAGTGAATGAGGTCGTCGTTGTACATATCCTGGGTGTTGAGGAGGTCGCTGTACTCCTTCTGGCTCAGGTCCTCCGGGTTGATGCCGTTGGCCCGCAGGAATTCCTGGTATGCTACACTGAAGGCTTGCCCGATGGACTGCGCTATGAGCTGGGCCTGAGGGCAGATGAGAGGAGAGGGAGACATTTAACACTACGGCGACACTAACTCACACAGCGGTGCGCATGATGTTCATCCTTTTTCGCAATTTGCTCTGCTGACACAGCAGTGCAATTAAGTGTGTACGGAAGACTGTGATTGTTTACGATCTGGTTTGTGATTTGCTTAACTAGCAAAGCTTTTTTTTTTTTTTTAAATCAAAGTTTTCCCATCACACGGTCAGACTATCAGGCTTTCACACGCAGCAGAAAAGCACAGTTTGAAATAGAAAGCTGTACTCTTTTAGGGGATTTTTCAATGAGGATGGTGTGTACATGTGTTCATGGAGTCTGGGATACTAATTAAAGAGTTGCCTACCACATACCATCACATAATGGGCAATTTAAGGGGATCTCTGTCTAAATTATTGAGTTTGTAACACACATAAAAGGAGTGTTGAATGGTTTCATGGGAAATTAAGATGAACTAAGTATATTTTAAAGACATGCAGGGGCTGTGTGACTCCTCGTACTACAGCATTTCACTTTTCAAAAAGAAAAGCTGAAAAAACTCCTCCTTGCACCTTCTGAACCTGCACAGTTCATCTCTGTAAAACACATAAAAGAAGACAGAAAGCAGTGGAGCCATCCACATAAGGAGAGGGAATACAGCGTTCTATTATATATATATATATATATATTAAAAAAAAGTACTCAGGCAGACGATCTCAAAGCAATCAGAAAGAAAAAGGTTGAGGCTGCCTCTATCGATCACGCCCACGGAGAATCCGCAAGAGCGCACCAGCTGGATAATCGCTAGCGGAGGTCGTGGCAGTGCAGGGATCCTGGCAGCTGCAATGCATCATGGGGCGGGGAGGGGTGTGGGAGGGACGGGGGTGGGGATGGGGGCGGTCCGATGAGGGAGGGCGACTGGGCAGAGGTCCTGAGGAAAAGGATGTAGGGGCTTAACGGCGACTCACTTTCACATCCCGCTGGACCGAGAGCAGACAAAATGAGATGCATATCCTTTTGTGTCCCAAGTTTTATGGTTCCTTCTCTCCCTCTGCCTCTTCCCTTAGCTGTGCACTGAATGGCAAATCAACTCATTTGCATGTCTATTTACATACGGACACATAGAGGGGAGAGGATGTTCCTCAGACAGCCTCTCTATCATTATAATGATGTAACTTCATCTGGAGATAAGGCTTTGGTCTGCCTTGTTCATCCATTCACTCTCTATTTATGTAAATTAAAAAGGAGCTAACATAATGCAGATCTGATATAGACTGAATGATTAAAAAATAAACACACAGAATGACAGAATTTAAATATTGATTAAAAGCGTAATTTACTATTCTGCTTCATTGTAACCAGGTTCTCAGTGCCTTAGCAGCGCTCTAAATAATGTAGTATTTAGAGCTTAACGTTATTAGCGTCTGATTAGTTTAGTACTTTGACAAGCTCTGACTTCTCCCAAGCTGCTTTGTTTATAGTTACGGTTGCTGTTTAAGCTCTGACAATTTGTCATCTCTCTGGATGTTATTTTCTTCTTTTTAATCAATAAAAACAAAAATGGAACAAGCGGAGAAATAGAAGCATGGAGAATAAAACCAGACACACACACACACACACACACACACATACATATACAGATGAACACACACACAAAAAACAGACACACACACACGCACGCGCACGCGCACGCACACGCACACGCATGCACACACACACAGAGTGCCTTACATCTTCAGACTCAAACACGTGGCAGATCATCTTGTACTGGCGCTTCTCGTCTTGGGCCGGGTCGGAGGCCTCCAAGTTCTCCTGGGAGTCGGTCCGAGGCATCCTGCGCCGGGCCATCAGCACCACAATGTTCCCGATATCCGCTATGTACGAGATGGTCCGCAGAGGGTGGTCCATCATGGTCTCCTACAGGACACATTAGGTGAGAGCACAGGATCAAAACAAGATAACAAAAGAGGGATTCTGTGTTATGTTCCTTTTCATATTGTATTTTGATCATTTATATGAATGTAAATATGAATAAAATACATTACATGCTTACATTCATTTCCATACAATACTTTGAATGATTAATATGCATGAATGTAAATATGAATGTTAATTATATTTAGATTTACATGTAATTGTTACAATTAATTAATGTCATGTTTCATCAAGTTTAAGTCCCTCTTAAAGGCCTTCTGTTCCAGGCTTGTTAGCATGCTACTGTACTACAGAATCAGTGTGGCACTGCTGAGGGAAATGACACATTCAGCTCCACTTCACAGGGATCTCTTCTCCCTTCTATTCCAGCTAAGTAGGCATCCGTGTTGCTGAGGCAAGAAGGGGTTTTCTGGTTCAAATGAATTGGGATAAATCAGCCCTGCCTTTATGAGAGCGCTGTCAGTGAACAGAGTCCGGGAAGGCACATGAATGGCATGACGTTGAAAGGATACACGGACAAGCGATCTGCCAGCAAAGCTGATGATTTTAATTACTGCCCCCCCCATTGTTTGCAAACCATTAGTTGAAGGGATGAGTGAAGAGTTACAGAAAGAGAGAGAGAATACTTTGGCAATACTATACTCAGATGTGGTTGGACCAATGAAGCTCTTTGTGTATTTAAATTAGTTTGTATTTGAGTCACACGCAAACATTCAATCAGTTAGGTAGACAGCCAGACAAACATATGGCTAGACAGGTTTTCAAATGGACATGTCGACAGACAGATAGACAGACAGACAGGCAGACGGACAGACAGAGAGCAGGAGAGGACCTGTGAGTCGGCGTTAAGCACTTTGATCCTCTGGGTTGAGATGAAGAGGTCCACTTCAGTCATGGGCTGAGCCTCCCCCTCAGGAGCCTAGAGAGTGAGAGATAGAGAGAGAGAGAGACAGGAAGAGGGGGGGTGGGGTAAGAGAAAACCATCAATCACAGCCTGCACCACACGACAGAGCAGGATTAGTTTCATCTGAGCCTACTGTAAACATCCACTAAGAGGGGACACGGAGAGATAGATCTACAAAGAGCCACAGAGAGGACACACAGAGTGAGACTGAGATATATAATACATCCAGACAGAACAAGAAAAGGAAAAAGTGTGTCTACTAAGAGCAGATCCATTAAGAGAGAGAGAGAAACAGGTATTGAGGAGAAGATACAGCACATTCACTAATACAGAGAGAAAAACAGTGTAAAGAGAGGAAGAGAGAGGGAGAGTGCAAGGTGATAAACAAGTGACAGCGCATCCAGAGGTGCAGTGAAAAGAGAGAGACAGACCTCTCCATCTTTAATTAAATTCTCAGCCGTCACTATTTTTATCTCGCCGCCCCCACTCGAGGAGACAAAGGTTTCCTTCCTCTGAGCAGCATCTCCCTCTCTCCTCAATGAACCTCTGCTGGCCAGAGAAACTCAAGGTGCTTCTGGAAGTTTCCTCCGTGCAGTGCAGGCTTCTGGGGTTAATGTGTGGGTTAGTACCAGTCTTCACTGAAAGAGACCCCACCGAAGACGGAGGTCGGAGGGGAGAAAGGAAGGAGGGTGCCCAGTGAGCCCGTCAGAGAGATTTGGCATGAGCCGCCATCTTACGACCACAAAAGAAAACGACAATCACGACAGCAAATCACAGAAAAAGCCGTGCCGAACGAAGAAGAGAGAAAAATAAAGTCTGTGTACAGAGCGCTAACAAACACACCACACCACAACACCACACGTCACTCTAAGAAAGAAAAGAACGCCTGCATTTTCTGCATCCAGCAAATATATGGTCTCCCTCTTTTATTTTTGTGTCTGTGTTTAAGGCTACGTGGGCGCTACAAGCTCCTGTCCATGTCAGATACTTTAGAGTGATGTCTGGTATGTAGGGGACGATGAGAGAATGGTGGAGGAACACGTAACAGACACACATCTGACACACAAGTAATGTGACTGAATATCAGGTGTCGGGACTTGTTGCTGGATTCAGAAACGGAGCGAACTGGAGCTGAAGAGTGTAATTAGGAAATAAGACAAAAAAAGAAAGAAAGGAAGAAACACGACAGAGAGAAGTGTCTGGCAAGGCAAAAAAAATGCAAAACTAACGGACACAAAAAAGTAAAGAGATGCACAAACATCTAAAACGGATGAAGAATTACTGCACCTTCTTCCTGCTTTTGGCTAATTTCTGGGCCGTCTGCTTTGCATGAAACAGAGACAGGAGAATGGTTAGAGTCGCAGGAACCAGACCCAGGGGAAAGGGGTGGGGTGGATTGGGGGGAGGCTGCTTGGATGGGCAGGGCAGGGCTGGGGTGGGGTGGAGTGGGGTGGGGCACAGGAGGCGGGAAAAGGGAGGGTGGATCAACACAACACAGTCTGCTTGCAATGGGCCAGAGCGGACAACTGGCACATCGGCAGTGATTTTAATTTATGTATTTTTTTTTTTCTTGACAGACTAACATCTGTTCAGAATGGTCAAGACACTGGACCTGTATTCATCTCTTTAAATCCTTCAATCAAACTACATCTACCTGTCTACCTAGTGTTCAGTTCCCTATAACTGATCTGGTAGAGTTGCTAATGCAACCACTAGCTTGACTCCCAGGAAGCACACACGTTATATCTGTGCAGTAAGCCACCTGGGTTAAAGGGGTCTACTACATGAGTAAATCTATGTATCTATGTGTATTGTATTTGGTTCACTATTACACTGAGGGCTACTCCTCCTGCTCAGTATTTATCCTCTTGCCAGATTTTGTCAAGTTTATGCTACATTCTTCCAATGGCTGAGCAATATTTACTAGAATTTTAAACCTGTAACTTCCTAATGCAGGAGGGCACATCTCAAAGAGGGTCCATTAGCATCCATAAACTGCCTCAAAACCAGAAGTTGTACATGGTGATACACATATTTTGTTGTACACAGAGTGGATAGAACACTGAGCCAAATCTGAAGTTCCTTTCACCCCCAGCAGAGGGCCCACTTGAACTGTACCAAAAACAGGGTAATGTGTGTTTTCGGTAGAGATAGGGCATATAAAAGGGATATTTTACACTCTGAACCTCCGTTTCATATACACCCATTAAACTCAACTCCACTGGCAGTGTTCTAAGGGTCAGTGATACAGGAGAGCACAGGGAGCCACTTCTGCCAGGGGACCAGCTGATGTACAAACCTCCAAAATTATTCAGGAGGGGAAAAACCGACACCTCAAGCTGAACATCCGAGGTCATTGCACAAGCGAACACAAACAACCTGTTCGATCTGGCCTAATTAGGCCTGTTTAAAATTAGTATGTTGTTATTAATCTGTCTCGAGACGAGCGAGGTCGGGATCACATGGTCCTGAAGCAGCAGCGCACCAGCTCGCCTCGGGGCAAATTTTCCCACTCGTTAGGAGCCTCATTTATTAATGCCGATGGTTAGTCGCCTCCACCCACGAAGCCCAATCAATGACGCCTGGCTGCTTTAAACTGTCTACGCTGTCTGAACAATGTTTTTAATCAATCCGGCCTGATCAGTTATTTAAAGACTAAGACCAGGCGCTCCGAGCCATGAGTTAATCCCCAGCTTCAGTAGGGTGCGCCAAAGACAGCGCTAGACCTAGCCGCTGCCGCTGTGTCACCGACGCTCTGTGATTCCAACACGGTGTGCTTTTTAACTAGCATCTGCAGGCTACCTTCATTTACAAAAGGGAGAACATGCTGAAATGATGAGACTTCCTTTCCAAAAAATCCATAAGGGTATTATAAGAAGGCAAATTAATTTAAAGTCAGTTAAAAAAAAAAACCCCGCATGTTTCAATCAAACTGTTAATGAACTGTACAACATAGCGGCTAAGGGCCACCAGGCCATGATTAATGTCTACCCCTGAGGAAGCAACATCCTAAAATGACTGGTCTTATTCTGATAACTTCAAAATGATGCAGGGTCTCATACGCATGCTGACCAAGTTCTTATTACATCCAAACTGAGGAGAACCGCTTAACATTAGCATGTGTGGGCCGGAGGCAGACTAATTCCTACCTTAAAAAAAATCCGATTGAGTCATAATGTGCAGTGTGTCATTGGCTGGAGGTTTAACTTGTCATACTGAAGCATGATAATAATGTGGGGATTAAGCCCTAGGAATATGATGAAGAGGTGACAGGACAAAAACCTCCTAGTAGTCCTTCAGCAAAATCCTAACAATAACCCCATCACAGTAATGTTGGATGACTGGCATCTAATCTATAAGGCTGAGTCACAACACACTTTCGTCGGGTTGGCATATGCCAAATTCAGTCAAGGGGAGGCGAGGAGGGGAACAGAGAGGCCGATACATAGCTTAAGCGCTCACAGGAGAGCCCTGATAAATAATATTTCTGTACGATGAGAAAGCTTTGCTGTTGTTGATCTGTTTTCCCCACTGTTCTAATTATGTTCAGCTACCCACTCCATCTCCGTTATCTCTCATTATTAATTTACACTCTCTGTAAGACCTCCCAAGACTCTGTGTAGCACCGCCATTATTTGAAGTATTTTGATTATCTGACATTCATTTTACAAGTATGCTATCGAATATTACAGGTGTGAGAATTAACAGCAGAAATATTCTCCATGATGCATGAGCCAGCCACCTCAGCTGGCCGGAGATTGAGAATGTCAACAGCAGTCATACACTGTATTTTTATGGTCTGTCTTTTTTGCCTTTCCTCAGACATGCTGAGGTAGATAGAGTCAGAAAAGATTAAAGAGGCAGCTGATCACAGTGATCTGTACTGGTAAAGGAGCATACACACACATGCCTGCACACATGGGCAGAAACACACACACACACACACACACACACACACACACACACACACACACACCAAGCACGCACGCACGCTGTGACTCGCCTTGATGCGGCCCACGGCCTCTTGGGCCTGCATCATGCGCACGTTCTTTGACGGGGTCTTGTCCGAGAGTAGCTGCGTGGAGCCCAGGTAGTTAGCGGCGAAGATGATGCCATCGATGAGGTCCTCCGGGTCACATGGGCCTGGCACTGGCACACACACACACACACACAGGAGGACATTTCAGAGGTGCTAGCGTAGCCTGGAGCGCTAATGGCTGAATAAACACTAAAGCAAAGCAGTAAGTGCTGATGCCATGCCAGATGGCAAAACAGACTCACCTTCCACATAGGTGGGGAACGAAGCCAGACTTCTTCGGGACTGAGTTGTGGGGGAGATAGAATACACAGAGAATGAGAGCATTATCTGACAAAAAATACAACCAGTTTTGTCTTGATTTTTGCTTTGGTTCCTGTTTTGTAGTAGTTACAGTATGGCTCTAGTTTTCATATCTAATAGCTCAGAGTCTTCTGCCATGCAGTGGCGTTCCATTTCAAATGTACATTTTTAAACATGAATAACAATAGATGAACATTAATTGTTTTTTTTCCCTTTCTTTCTTCCTCTTGGTTACATGACCCAATCTGACTGCACAACATTGAAGGAGGACACTGGGAAGGCAGCCGGCGGCATCCATGTCTGGAGGGGCTCTCACCTCTTTGCTGGCGGGTGATGGTGATGGTGACTCGAAGCTGTCACTCCCCTCGTGCAAGGGATTTTGGCGGCTGGAGGACTCAGCCCCTTGGGGGGGTGAGTTGGAGCCAGAACCAGGAGACTGGAGGAGAAACATAGGAGGGTGAGGTTAATACAACGGTCATGGAGGAATGGCCAAAAACTCATTCGAGAGCTTTTTACCTTCTGGACCACACAGTCTTGTGCAACACTCCCGTAATATTATTAAAACCTGGGAATGATCTGCAATACTCTCATGAAGAAAGTTTTGACTTTTTTTCATACATGGATACTTTATATAATGTAATATTGGCAGGGTTGCGTGTAGGGGTGGCCCACTGCTTCAAGACAATATCTTTGCTGGGATTATAGTCATGGTTATGGTCAACAGAGAAGAGTTTTATATACCGGTCAGAAAACTGCGGGGACCTATGGGTAGTTGCTAGGGTGATGAGGAAGAGATTGCATTGAAAATTCAAGATGGCTGCTGTCAAGGGAGTTTTCTTAGAAGTTATATGAAGCTATGAGCTGAAGCTGCACAAGTCTTTCTTGAGTGAAAGGATGCTACAGCTCTTCTCCTGATTAGTAAACCAAATTAATTTGGTTTACTAATTAGCCTTGCACTGCCTTGATCTCTGCATTTGTCACTTGAAATACAATTTGGATCCAGCTGTAGTCCAATGGAATGTTTCCAGACCGCAATGAATGTGGGTTGACAGGCCAGAGCTGAAAGAGAGGTAGTATTTGAGAAAAAAAAGCAAAAGCAAAAAAAAACAAGAAACTTCAGCTGTCATCTATGGGCCAAATGAGATTACCTAAATCTACAGACGGCTTAGTTTTGTGATGTTGCCTTTGAGTAACACTGCACATCAATATAGGTTGAAAAGCGTGAAGGTGCTTCAGTTAATGGTCCACTGCATTAGACTGACAGTTACACTGACATTTTAAGACGGCTTGACTTACAGTGCCGTTGAACTGGTTTGAACCTGAATATGTTGCCCAGTCAGATCTTCAGTTAGAGTGTGTGTGTGTGAAAGAGAGAGAAAAAGAGAGATTGCTTCAGGAAACTGACACCTACAGTGCGTTGAGCTCACTCTAAGCCCTATGTTAAATTGGCACAGTCCTGAAGGGCCTTGGGCAGACAAGCCTGGGCAATCAGACATGAGGCATCTCACATCTGGGATAAAAATAAAATCTAACAGCAGTTCCAATCAAACACTGCCAAAGGTAAAACAAAAATGAATGATGGGAAATCTTTAAGACTTTACAACTATCTTTAAGACTGTCAACTACGTGACGTTCAAATGCCATCTACATAAAATGCACGTTTGTGCTTGGATGTGACACGGATTTTGTTTTACATTAGATTACTGGCAGTTATGCCAGTTTGCTGGGGACAGGCTCCGATGGTTTTAATCCAACGAGAGAAGCAGCTACATTCCTCACTGACATTGGCCATGTTCCCATCAACAACAGTCGCAGAGATGAGTGGCAACATCACATGAAATCATTCAATTATTGAAGGAGTCTGGCACCCGTAAGAATATTACATCAGCAATTCTTCAGAACTACTGCATGAAACGGTATTGTATTGCAGGATGAGAAGGCCAAGTCTGAAACCCACAACAGTAGCATGTTAGCCATAGGTGATACAATTATTATACATTAACTTAAGTGTCCAATTTACAATCTACTAAATACCGAAACATTAAAATATAACTAAGTCAGAACATTTGACTAATTTGTTTTTTTAAAATGAACTAATTAGTCTTTTAATTATTAATTTTTTTTCTGAAGTGTGACTAAGTCAAAATGTCACAAATCAGACTATAGAAAACAGTAAGTACAGGCCTGAATAAGATTCTGTTTTCTCAAAACAGTCTCACTGAACTACACAGTCCTATTCTGCTACCTGCAGACCTCCTCCTGATGTCATGGCTACATGGAAAATACCACAAGTGGGCTAGAGTCCCATGAATTCCCACTGATGACCATCAGCGCTGTGAATGTGCTTCTGCCTAGTGCTATTATTGTGCCACCTTCTGTTCATTAGAAGATTGTAATTGTTTGTAAACAGAGGTGTTTACCTCTCTCGCACGGATCACTGATCTCGATGTTGTGATAATGAGAACAAAGTATTAGGAGTGTAATTGAAAGGTTTTTTTTTCCCTCTCAAGGAAGTCTAGGTAACACACAACATTATCGAACGAGTGTTTAGAAATTAGAAATACTATGAGCAACACAGAGCAACACATATTACCTCACTAATCAAAGGGACCTCATCTCCCCGACGACGCTCAGCCTGGTACATCCAGAAGTTCTCCATAGCGTTGAGAAAAGCCTTAGTAACACGACAGTGACACCCTCTCAAAACTCCAGAACAGACTCAATGACAGCCTGAGACACTGACATACAGCAGTGTGCTTGGGCTATGCTGGAGCAGTGTGCTATACGCAGCTGGATGCTGGGTTTGACAGAGGCACCCAACCTGAATGGCCCGACTCGTCTCTTATGACGCTCAGATAGATCGGGATTCAGACAGGCCAACGAGAACTCTAGCTAACTGCGCTCCTGTTACATTAGCCCTCACTCTGACCTGCTGCTGGCACTGTTGCCTGGGTAATTCTGGTTAATAGCCTTCGTAGCAGCAGCAGTAACCATGGAAGTCATTGTCAAACATTTCCAAGACATTCCGTGGATGACATACATTTCCACCACAACCATTTACTCAGCTTTTTATGTAAAACAACGGCACACATGGCACTATTTGGGTTTCGACACAGGAGCTCCATCTTCCCTGTATGTGATTACGCTCAACTCAGATGACAGACTCTAAGCTCGTACGACACGTACGGGATCAAAAAGAACCAGCTGTGCTGAAAGAACTTCCAAATGGAGCTGGATAAATGTGCCTTTTAAAAACACATATTAAAACTTTGCTGTGGCCTGAAGGGAGGCTGCTTCTCTCTCCTCTAATGTTACACTATCTGAGCACCGCTGAATTATTCACAGGCCGCCTTTTTCTGCGTCTCTCGCCTGCACTAAATAAATAATCCCTGGGTGGGGAAGAGAAAAAAATAAAGCATGAGTGGGCTCAGTTAGTGAGGAGAACTTATAGTATTGGGGGATGTCAAAAAGGCTTGTCCTGAGTGTTTCTAACCTCTTTTACTTTCGTTGTTTGTTTTGGAAGAGGGGGAGGAGATTTAACCTGAGTTTTAGCTATTTCTCTATGTATTGAGCTGCTCTTCTCTTCATTTTATACAACCACCTGAATGGTCAGGGAGAGCTGAAAGCTAGATGCTTCGACAAATAAACACCAACACAGCGCCCTCCTCCTTTCACCAGAGAGTGGCAGACATGCACCATGAGACATTTTCTCACAGGTTCCAGTCAGTCGTGGTCCTCTGATCCTGTGGGCCTGTTTCATGAAACAGAGTTTAAGTCTAAGAGAGAACAGCCTCAAAGTGCTAATCTCAGTATCTGGGCAAAACAAGCTAAAATAAATCTCTCCTGCTGAGAAAAGATAATCAGAACGAACGCTTTCCTCTATTGTCAATCGTGGGTGGCTGCACAGGGGCAAATCGGCTCCCAATTTCCCTGTTTTTCTTCTAAACGCCTCTGCAGAGAGACGCACTTCACCGCACTGCGGCTCACACTGTAATTATCTCTCGTAAACATCAACACTGTGAGTTTGCTGACAGTCATTCAAACAGAATTGTCATTCTGCGAGAGACTTGTGCAGTAGCATTGTTTTATTCCCCTCTCCCTCTCTTTCTCTCTCTCTCTCCTTTGTCTCAAGTCTGATGCGCGTGATTCATACAGTGGTTGATCAGCACAGTGGGTTGTGGTGACTGCCTCTCGCTGAATGTAATTAAGGCCTCGTTGGCCATGTGCGCAGCTGTTCCGCTCCGTTGTTCGCGGCGCGTCGGAGACAGAATGGGGAATTGTTCCCGTCTTCTGCTCGCCACACGCACTGCATCATGATGACTGGAGTCCCTGCTCCCCAAGAGCCGTCGCTGAATAATACCCTCAGTGCTGCTTGTGGAAAACAAACAGCAGGGCTTAATGAAGCCCTTCCCCACCCCCAAACACAGACAGCAGAGAGCAGAGAGGGAAATAGCTGTGTAATCAAGAACGGTGGCTTGCACTGAGTTTCCAGTGAAACGTGTGTCTGCGTGCATGTACATATGCATGTGAAGGAGTGCTTATTTGACAATGCACGTGGTGTGTTTTGACTTCACACACCTACTGGATAAAGCTGACACCACAGGCTTTTAAAGAACCTGATTCTATTGATGGTTGGAGACTGCGTAGCAAGAGTGAATTTTGTCAAGGCAATGCCTGAACAGATACCAGTGTGGCAGTGATGCTATCTGTGGACCAGCGTGCATTTCGCTTTGGGAGACCTTGCTCTGACTAAAGCTCAAGGAGAAACGGTGCTCCCAGTGTAAAAATGCTTGGGTAAGACGTTTGGGCAGAGAATACATAGAGGAGAGAGGGTTTTTTTTTTTCTACAAGGATAAGACAAGGAACTCGGAGGGTAGAAAATCTAGAAATGAGGATTTAGATAACTTGCTGGTCCTTCAATATAACAAGGTCAACTCTTCCCTCCAAACTCTCTCTCTCTCTCTCTCTCTCCCTCTTTTTGCACTTATCAGCAGTGGCCTGCCTGTCGATGTTCAGGAGGACAGCTCCATTTGCACATACCGGTCACACACGGCACTCGTGGAATACAGATGAGGGGCCCCTGGGCCATGGATAAGCTGAGCCATTCCATTATGTGCGCCGAGCCGCTCTTCATTTCCCACAGGCAGCCAATTTGTCCGGCGCATTGGCAGGCTGCACTCGGTGGAGGGAAGTCTGGATGGAACATTGTTGCACTTCTGGTATATATTGCTAACACTGCGAATGTGCCTTCAATCGAGACGCTTCACTCACTTCCCTCACCATAGGCCTTACCCCTCACCCATTGTTTATTTCCATGCACACCCTCGGACCGGAAAAAAGAAAATTGTTTCTTAGCAACTGAGCTTTTGTGGCTTTGTCCTAAAGCGAAACTGTTTATCGTGTGGTGACTTCAGAGCCGATGGAGGACACTGTGATATGAGGTGCATATTGATCGCCATCTATTATTCATACCACTGCGTGGCACTCAACAGAGCTCCAGAGAATGCTAATTACAGAGAGTTGCAGGGCAGGTGGAACAGTTTTGGTGGAATTATTCTGTAGAGTGCAAACAATTAATTACAAATGCAACACAGGTTTCACTTCATTTAAAAGGTCATTAGGTTAAGTGTCATTAGCACTGTCAAACAGAGCTAATGACATATACAGAGAACATCCTAACACATGTATAACAGGAGAAATTGTGAATGCGGATGCGATTGCACCACAGCAACAGTGGGCTGTTGCATAGCGTAACCTATGTGATTACATGGATGCTAACACTTCACCCTAGAACAGAAAACTTTGAATCTCCTACCGCCTATTGGATGAGAAATAAGATGAGATGGCAATCGAGAGTGTTCATTAGTGGTACCTCAGTGGTGGAATGATCTGCCTAGTGCTATCCAGTCAAGTGACACCCATGGTATATTCAAAGAGTATCACAAAGCCTTGAAAGAATCATCTCTTTCAAACTCATCTGTCATTCTACTGGATTTGTTACAAGGCCTACAATTTCTATATTATTATAGTTATAATTATTGTTTTACTATGATCAGATATACAATACTGTTATAAGCATATTGTTGTATTGTGCATAATGCTTTGGTTGTTGTTCATATTATTCTTTTTTCACTTTCACTTTTTTCACTTTCACTTTGGACAAATTTCTTTCATCGGTAAGAAATTAATATATGGACCATTTGTTTACCAAGTTATAGGAATGGTTGTTGGTGTGTAGTCACATGCAGGTTTTTTAAGCATGCATTTGGTTGAATGTGAATCAACACATCAACACATCTCAAAAAGATCTTTGCATAGATTTCAGTGTGCGGATGCTTCTTTCAATTTAGTTTCATTATTTAAAGCTCCAACAGCTTCTAACAGATACATAACTTCTGATAGATCACTTCTAACAGTCACTTGTTAACTGGGAGACATAACATTACCTAGCTCTTATTTCTGATGTGACAGAAACTCCCTGACTGCATATATTTAAAGCCCCATTATGCGAGAATTGGTATGTTTTGCTACTGAGCTCCTCTTAAAGTTGTGGAGTGTAGTTCACTTTTACACCACTGTCGTGAATACGAATTGCGCTTAGAGACCCCCTAATGGACAGTGGTACATGTGTATATGTTGACAAGCTGAATGATATGGAACCTGCAAAAACAACGCCATTATAGCCAAAGAACCATGTCGACTGACAAGGTAGAGTTTTACACAAATATGACTGCAGATTTTAGTTTTGCTGAAATACTTTTCAGCCTATATACATTGTTTTCTAAGCGTTTGAATGTGAAGTATGTGTAATCTAATAAAATGTTGTTGGCGACATGATAATGGCACATGTTAATATACATTAGGCAATGTAATTTAGCTAGCTGATTTAGGTTTTCCTCTTATAGCTTGCAGGAGGGTCTAGTTGTTGTCATGTGAGGTGGTGCCATAAAGCATTATGTAGTTCTCGCGAGACACCATAGACACCACTCTCCTTTATTACAAAATCAGTGCACCTCCAAAAAGCTGAAAGTAAATGCTCCAATATGCATGAAAATGTGCATGGTTATCAGGGTCAATGTCAGCTAACGTTAGTTCTCATTCAATATTTATGTAAGTTTTGTCAACTGAATCTAATCACTCAAATTAAAATGTTTCCTAACTAACCTGCACAAGACAGACTATTTCAAATCCAAAACGCCACACGTTGCCCTACAAAGCATAATTTGCCACAATAGGCGTGGAAAGTTGTGTGTATTGGTAGTCTAGCTTACCCCAAGTGTTTACGAGTTGGTTGCAATTTGGCTAATATGAGCTGTTTGATTTCAAACCAAAACGATACTCACATACAAATAAGATTTCATAACTGGCTTGTGCTGCAAGTCTAAAATTTGATCAACTGGCTAACTTAGTTTAAGAAACATCAACATTTGCTTGTGACTTTAGTGTGGCTCATGTTACTAGCCATCTTCCAACGCTTACCAGAGCTCTATGACCACTAAATCCAACTATCCGCCTCGCTGTGTGCAAACCCAGGTCGTACCACTAGAGACATATAACATCCGCCCATTCATTTCACTGGGAAAATAAGCAATTCAAGCAAAAAAAATGGCAATAAAAAAATAGGGGGGCCTATCAAAAGCTGTGCACGACAGCACTACATTATGGATGGATCTGTCAGCATTGAGAAAACGAGGAAAAGTGGAGTGCAGTATTAACAATAATAAAACTTCAGAAGAACAATATGTGATTGAGGAGCTGCACCTACAATACCTACAGTACAAGGTCATCCAGCTGTGTATGAGGCAGCAAAGGCTCTACTTACATCGCCCCCTAGTGACGGCTGTAGGTCATTCTCAGCAGTGGGGCTCAGGTCCTGCCTCATCACCCAGATGGGCTCTTTGGGCTCATCAGGCGTGTAGGGGGAGCGCACCGTGCGCGTCTTCACCTCCTCGATGGCCTCCTTGATATCCTTGATAGCCAGCGAGATGGCATCCTTCTTCTCCCGGCTAATGCACTGCTGGGCAGGCCTCTCGCTGGGGCTAACATTGGGCAGAGTCACCTCCTCCTCTTCCTCCTCCGTCATCTCCTCACCATCCTCGTCCGCCAGCACCAGGGGATGGGCGTCATCCTCCGGCACAGACTGAATATTGTGCTCCGATTCAGGCCATTCCCCTTCTTCCTCCTCCTCATCCTGCTCTTCCTCTAGGCCCATGGCTGCTCTCTGGAGGCTCTGAGAGCTCAGGCTCTCCTTGACCTCGGCCACAATCCGGTCAATGTCCTCCTCCTGATCGTGCTCGCAGCTGTCGGAGCGCGGGTATGGCGCAAACTCGGCCTCCTTCTCAGGGCTGTCTGACTCGCCGTCCGAGCGCTCGTCGTAGTGGTGCAGGCGCGAGCCCACCGCCTCCTGCTGCCGGTAGCTGCTGCTGTCGTCGCGCTCGAACAGCCGGAAACCCTGTCGGCGCTCCTGCTGCTGGGGCGTTTGGCCCTCAGGCCCGCCACGTGCCGACTCAGCAATTTCCTCGTACACATGCTCCTGCGGGCTGTAGTCTGCGTAGGGCTCAGCATACGGCTCGTCCTCGGGCGCCTCGTGGACCTCTCCCCCTCCATCGCCACCGGTGGAGCCTGCTCCCTCTCGGGCAGAAGAGACGCGATGAGCCGGCTGGGAGTAGACGTAGTTGGAGTAGCCGCCGGGGTTGGGGGCTTCCGGGTCGAGGGTGCGGGGCCGCTCGGTGTTGGGCAGCGGTTCTCGAGGTAGAGGCGGGGGCTGCGGCGGATACTGTGGCTGCTGCGGGTGGGGGTGGTTGTCGGGGTGCTGCTCGGACTCTGCGCTCTCCGTGTACTCGTCGGCCTCAGGGCGCAGCGTCAAGCTGTACGCGCTCTCGTCCTCGGGCTCAGGCTCGGGCTCCAGGGCCATGTCTGCGTCGCCTTCGGCCCTGTCCGTGTGGTTGTGGAAGCCGCTCTCTGTGCTGGCTGAGCGGTTGAGCGCGCCATCATCCTCCTCTGCCTCCTCCTCCTGCTCCACCGGTGCTGGGGGCGGTGGTGGGGCCTGAGGCTGGGGTGGAAGGGCGTGGCGCTGCTGCTGGGGCTCTGCTCTCTCCGCCTCCCTCTGCTGCTGCTGGGGCTCCGCCCTCTCTGCCTCCCTCTGCTGGGGCTCCGCCCTCTCTGCCTCCCTCTGCTGCTGGGGCTCCGCCCTCTCTGCCTCCCTCTGCTGCTGGGGCTCCGCCCTCTCTGCCTCCGTCTGCTGCTGCTGGGGCTCCGCCTTCTCCGCCTCCCTCTGCTGACGCTGCCTCTGCCTCTGCTGCTGCGCCCTCAGCCTCGCCTCGTTGTCGCCCTGCCTCCGGTAGCGGCTCACCGCCGGCCTTGGGATGGGCTGCTGAGGCTGGGCGTGTTGAGCCTGCGTCACCGCTTGCTGCTCAGCCCCGTCTGCTTCCTCTGCTGCTCTCCGCTGCCCCCTGGGTCTGCTGGCCTCCGAGGAGTCGTACCTGCGGTATCTGGCTGCTGCCGCCGCGGGGGGATGCTGGCCACCGTCTCCCCCGTGGCCGTTGTTGTTGTTGCTGCTGCTGTGGTGGTGATGGCGAGTCCGGGCAGGTCTGGGTCCTCCCTCTGTTGCGCCGCCGTTGTCCTGCCTCCTGCGGTGGGCGTGTGGGGCGGGCTGGTGCGTCTGCTGGACCAGGTTGGCCTCGGCCGCCTCGCACGGCTCCACGCCCAGCGGCGCCTCCTGCTGGTTCATGGCTGCCTTCGGAATGGGTCGGAGCTCTACGCGGCGCGCATCACCTCTCGGAGCTTAGCTTCCACACGGCTTAAGGCGACTGCTGCAGAGAGAAGGAGAAACAAACACAAACACAGACATGAGTCACTGTACTATCGTTCCCAGCACTAGCGCTGTGTACACTATGGAACCACGCTGATGTGTGTTAAAAGCTCTGTATACATCTATCTAAGCTCAGTCCAGATGGTTTTAATCACAGTGCACCAGGAAGCGAAGGCAAACGCACCACAAGGAATTTTGTTTTGCCCATGTCATATCAGCTGGGATTGCATTAGTGTTTAGCATTTAGCAGGGATGTGCAGCATAATCTTATTACTTCCACTACAGTCAGTTATAAGCACTTTTCCTGGTAGGGAGGAGGGGCTGGCTTGTCTTGTGGAAGAGTTGGTGCAGTGTAAGCGTCGTGGGGTTTTCTTTCTGTTTCTGTTCGTCGTAGCTATTTAGGCTTGTTTACTATGTGGTCCCTAACCAATTACACCATGCTAAGTCTCGAGGGTAGTTTTTCTTTCTTTCGAGTATCATGTCACCAAGAGTACAACAAGACAAACTAATGACTTTTCCCCCACAGAGACCCATTCATCATTAGTGGAGATACAGTAGCTGAACAGTTATGACTGACATGCTTCCTCTTGGTCATATTGGAAAGTGGCACAGATCAAAACATCACAGGAGATTGGGAGGTCAGCTAAATCATGACAAATCATTGTTTATGTGTCCTACTTAAACCTCTCCCAACGTATACACACACACACACACACGCGCACACACACACGCACACACACACACACACACACACACACACACACACACACAGACACACACACACAGACACACACAGACACACAGACACAGACACATAGGACACAGACCCTATGGGTCTTCATGTAATCCACCGATCTGTACTCAGCGCAGTGATTTCACAAGATTGCAACACTGACCCACTTAAAGCCACAACCTTAATAACAGGAGCCTCCTATCTCCTCTCTGGCAGCCAATCACCAAAACTCTCTTTAAAATATCAGCCAATCACACAAGACAGTGAAATGGTTCCCATCGTTGCCTGCAGATATTGTTATTCTGTGTCCCGCAAGGGGTGAGGTCAAGCAATACACACACACCAACAGCAATACACCAAATCACAGGCAAGGGTTACAGTTCCTCACTGCAACTGTGCTGTAAAACAACACTCTGGCGTCTGCATAACAACCCCCCTCAAATATAAATCAAAGCATGTCAAGCGTTCTTCATCTCTCTCTGAAGCCATGTTCTGTAGTTTTTTCTCAGTCGGTTTTTTCTGATGACAATGAGATCAAACCTCCCCTGTTAGCTCAGAGTGAAGAAAGACAAGAGGAAGGTAGCGGAGCAGGAGAGCCTTGAGATCATCTCATGAGCTGTGATGTAGCCGGCTGAGTAAGAGTGACTGCAGGCAGCAGGGTCTTATAAAACACTACACAATTCTGAGTATTGGGGTGTCTTTTGTAATCATTGTCAATCCGCTTGAGGACGACACCTCATTTTGTTATGTATAAAAGGCAAGAAAAGGCAAAAGAAAAGGCAAAAAGCTAAAAACACACATATATGTATAGAAAACACACACACACACACACACACACACACACACACACACACACACACACACACACACACACACACACACACACACACAGAGAGAGAGAGAGAGAGAGAGAGAGAAAGAACACACACATGCACATCAAACAGATACACACCCACAATCGCACAGATTCATACACTCACACACACACATATGGTATTATATTTATATATATATATATAGGGTGAGGCCCTGTAGGCTCACCCAGACTGCAGAGAAAAATGTCTGGCCGTGACCGTGAAAGTTCTATCTAGTTCTCTTAGCAACCACCTTGCCCTGTTTCCTCTCCCTTGCGATGGCGTGCCCTTCCAAGCAAGCACACGGGTGCAAACACAGAGGAGAGAGAGAGAGAGAAAAAAAAGGGAAAGTAGGGGAGGATGTCAAACTGCAGTTAATAATCCAGATGGTATCGAGCAGATTTCTCCAGCACTTTGAAAATCTCCCAAAAGGGACCGCCATTCATCACTGTTCATTTGGCATAAACTCCCACAGCAGCTCAGACATGACTGCCTCCTTCTCTGAGTAAAACCTGACATGCTTATAAAGAGTCCCTCCTCCCTCACAGCCAGATGCACTCACATCACAACAATCCTCAGGATGAACAGGTAAAAATTCAACAAATCCTCCGCACCAAATTGACTTCTATACATAATTCCTGAAACATCCTCAAGCTAAAAACCTCTCCAGTCTAACACGTCAATATCACAACAGCTAATGAAAAGGGGGGATTTGTTTGCGTGTTTGTGTTTATGATACCTTACTATTTTGGTTTGGTTTGATCTCCTCAGACAGGTTTTCACATACATGCAAAAAAACAAAGGTGGGCTTTGAGGGCTACAACACATGGAGGGAGAAGAGATGCCGTATCATGACCAGACAGTCCAGTAAGTAAACATACTACAGTAGATCACTAAGAGCCGCGCAGCTGGAAGATGAAACACATTAATTCGGTTCAATGCACAACTCGACTAGTTCTCAAACCCACATCACGCATGAATGCCAAACACCCAGGAAGTCCTCACTATTGCACAGGAGCTACAGCACTGCATCACAAGCTCCGCAGAACACTGGGAAGCCCTGCAGCCGGAAGATGAAAGATATGAATCGCGCCACAAAGCAGAGGAGAGTTTTATTAACTGAAGAGAGAGCCTCTGAAGAGAGAGCCTCTGAGCTGCAGTGGGGTGAGGCAGGCAGCGACTGGATATTACCCAGCATCCACCACTCGCTCACGCCCAGCAGCTGTTGACAGAAATCCAGCCAGCAGGAAGTGGACTACCAGAGGCACTGAGCGGAGATGAAGGTCAGCCGCAAAAGGAGGAAGTAGAAGAAGAAGAAGAAAAAAACATCGTGGACTAATGAAAAAACAAGCTGTGGAAGTTCGAGCTCACACACTTCCATCTCTCGCCAGGTGGGCATCTCTCAATGGCACGCAGACGTTTTTTTTTCCTGAGCGAGTGATAGGGAAAAGTTTGATCAAGAGGACTTCAGAACCTTTCGACCCCCCCTCCCCCTCCTCGTCATATGCTGGTTCTGCAGGGGATCTGGCACGCTTCTTCTCAAGGACAAAGTAAGCCACGGCTGAAAGCTACCTCACACATCTGCCCAGGTAAAGAGGGTGAGAAGAGGAGCATCTTTCCTTCTCAGTGACAAGATGCTCAATGCAAGCCAACTGCTCACATTTTCTTGCATCGTCTATTTATGTCATTATTCATACTTGTATAGCACAGACATACAGTACATACACATATACAGTACATGCATGTCTGTATTCTCAACAAGCTCTGCAATGAGATAACAATAAATAGAGATGGTAAATACATTTAAAAAAGAAAATCCTGCTCCCTCAATTAAGAAAATGTGTGAATCCAGCACAAACTACACCCCAACATATAGTTTGACTGTGATGAGAATGAGAACAACAACATAAAAGAATGGTACACATGGTACAAACGGGAAGGGAAAGCTGAAGATGAATGGGCTTGTTTGCATTGCCAACCCAATCAAATGCAGCTCAGGAGCTTTGAGAAAGTCCTGAACACAAAACCCAATTTGGCTGCCAACTGCGAACACTGGCATTTGTAGGAATCAGATAACAATGAGACAGAACAAAGGCAATCTCCACTGAGGGGATGAAAGTTAGCTGCTGAGTGGTACACTGAGGCAGCTGTGAACGGCTTTAGCTTGTCTTACTTCAGCGCAAAATCATAGAGCATAATGTGCTGCATTATTGTGCAACTTAACCGTGTAGTCTCCATGTTCTGCCATTACAATGGAATAGTATAAGCAGGCAGCAGCAGGCTCTCTGTGCTAATTAAACTTAAGTCCCGAAGAAAACAGTGACCCAGGCATAAAAGAGTTTAACTTAGTCTTCCTGGAATTCATACGGACAACCATGGCACTAGCATTATATGAACTAATCTCAAAGCTGTCTCCAACAAATCTAAGTGACTTAACATGACAGTGTTAAGCCAATAAATCCACTATGCATTTTAAGTCAGAGGAAATCATTCCTCCTGTCAAAACAAAACAGCATTAGGTGTCAGGCTGGAGAGAGGCTCTCTAGTAAGGCATCGCTGCATGGCTGGGAGGGAGGCAATTTGGGCTGGGCTTGTTTTAGCCGGCCTGGCTGGAATTGACTGTTGTCAGGGGGCACGGCGGAGGTGTGAGGTCAAACAAACCCCGTAAACTAAGGTCACGCTGCAGTGCAGGGCTGCCGACATTCGACTGTTCATTAGTGTCTGCAGTCCCACTGCAGAGGGAGGCCCACCACGCTCCACTCCACTCTCTGCAATCGGATCCCTGCCAACGGAACAGTGAGGGAGGGAGAGGTTGGAAGGCAGGGCGTAGACAGATGAGGAAGGAAAAAGACACTGAAAAGACAGAGACCGACAGAAACTGAGAAAGCGAGAGAGAATGGAAGAAGAGTGATCAAAAAGGGATAAGAAAACTCTCCTTGTGGGAATGAATCCATCCTCAATTCAGTCCTCTAATTAAATGCTCTGTCACACATCTGCTTAAAATGTGCTTGTCAGCAAAAAGCTCTAGGCTCCCTGCTGTGAATGAATAGTAAAAAAACAGCTAAGGGTGGGTCTCTCTGGCAAAAATGCCATTTGGAAATTAAAATGGTCCCTGAGAAGTGTGGATGATGATGCAGGAGGTGGGGGTTGTCTGGAGATGGCGGTGATTGTGCTGGTAGATGACTAGTGATCTCCTCCACAGTCTACCCCCAAGCTCGCTGTCTTTTCACTTTCACCGAAGAGCCTGACAGGAACGGTGAGAGCAACAGAGCAGTCCGTGACGGCCTCCATCATTTTCAGCTAGCAGGTAAAAACAAACAGCAGCCATTAAGACTCTGCACAGCTCTGACTGCCTGACAGGCACCCGCAGCGAAGGCTCACAGATGCTGACGCATTCACCTCACCCCACCCCCCCCTGTGCCTGAGCACCAAGGTGAGAAACGACAGGGAGGAGGAACTGCCTATATATCAGCAGCAGTCTATGTAGATATACATCACTCCATATCCGTCAGACCGGAAAGACCACTTTGAGCTCCACCGTCACGTCACCTAAATGCTGGGGAGATGCTGAGAGCTTCACTCTGATTAACAGCCAGCTCGGTCTCTTGAAGCGGTTGATGTTCTCTCTCTCTCTTTCCATTTCTCTCTTTCTCTCTTTCCATCTCTCTCCCCCGCTCTCTCTCTCTCTCTCTCTCACACATTCTCATTCTCTCTCTCCGTTTCTCATAAACTGGATTAGATCCCTGTGGTTTGTCACACCAGGATTGTAGACCGATATGGAGGGAGGAGGAGACTGATATGGAATTGTCAGTGTGGAGCCTTAATACAAACACGGCATATCTGTAAGCAGAGCTTTTCTTGAGTGGCATAGAGAGTGTAGTCTGGAAGGCATAATTTAGAAAAGACAAGAACTCCACCACCTCCCCCATTAAGAATCGCATATGCTCATTACGCCTAATCTCTTGTACTGTACAAGATTACCACCTGCTACTGGGGCTCGGAATTCACACAATTCCCAATTACAAATGATCAATTATGGAGGACATTGAGCACTCGACAAAACCTTTGTCACATTTGTTTCTGGGAAAGCTCTCTGATAATCGCATGTAAAGCAGTGATTCTTTCCCTGCATACATTACATTACTGACAGGCATTCCTCTGTGGAAAGGATTCAAGAAAAATGAGGGCCAGAGATGCGATTCCTCTCTTGCCATGTGTCCATCTGACGGGCTCAAGATTAACAGATGCTCAGCGTCACAACTACAGATACTCCCCCCAGGACAAAACCTAGCCCTACACACCCCCACCCTTCCAGTCTTCAAGACCAAGGACAGCTGCCATGTTATTATCTATAGGTGAAAAAGGACAGCAGGCACATGTGTCAAGACATTGGCTCTCCTGACGATTCCCTGGGGAAGTTTTCGGGCGAAGGCTTATAAAGAAACGCCGGGTGCTGTTGTGTGCTGGTCGATGGTATGGATCCTCGCTTTCCTTCTCCTCCATCTCCTCCTCCTCCTCCTCCTGCTCTCCTCCCACACTTGCGTCTGCCCACAAGCAAATCAAATCTGACCCGCAATTCACTGTGACTGGATCAAATTAGAAATCCCTTCCAAATGCTCAACTAATTAAATTTCTCCCCCCCTGAAAAATGAAGAATACGATGGCAATTAAATAGCAGGGTCAAGGACATTTTGTTTTGGCAAAACAGGGCGCAGTGCTAAATTTACCAGGTTCTGGCCTTTTGCCACAGACACAGGGAATGACTCCCCATTAATATTAATACTTCCTGCAGTCGAACTAATTAGCATTTATCGAAGAAAAATAGTGCTGAACTCTGTCAGGGCTGAAACCATGAAAAATAATGCTAAAGTAAATCAAACAGCACTCCTTCCTCCCTGGGAGTGGTAGCCTTTTTGGGATGCACTGCACGACTCTGGGTTTGAATTCCAAAGACGCAAAGATTTATTCTCTCCTGTTGACAATGTGAAAACAAAATGCTAACTAAACAGATCCTGTGTCGCAAATCTCTTCAGAGCAGGATTTGTTGCCTGCAGTAGTGTTTTAAAAACAACAAAACAAGAGTTTGAAATTGATAATAAGCTCTGGCAGTATAACACTGCGGCTAGTGAGAGGCAGTAGGTTGAGACTCTTTAAATAACATGATGGCTAATTTCCCACTATGCTCAGAGCCGATTACTTCTGTAGTCTTCCCCTAATTATTTCAACTTTCCGCGGGGCTGCATTTGAGAGCTCAGTTAATCTGCAAGGGCGGTTCATTCAGGCTCTTATGTTGTACTGTCCCCAGAATGTAGATACTCCCCATGACCTGTCAGGTTTAGCTCCGGTACACACATATATATGTATACATGTATAGCAGTAACTCCAGTCATTCCTAGATGTAAGGCTTTCAGTGACAAACCACACTCCATGGACGAAACATATCTTACTCTCCAGTCAAATTTGACCACTGATGCCTTCTGACAGAAGCTATGTCTTTAAATGAAATCCTGCCATTAAAACAAGTCTGGGGGGTATGCATCCTAAAATACGCCAACTACACATCACTAACACCTGTCACATGTACTAACCATATCCATGTCTCAAAAAATGCATCTCAGGCCCACAAAAATCACAGAGAAAAGCAAATCCACAGTCAATCTACCCTGGAGACTAACAGCCTTTGTGCACTTAAGTGTGGCAAGGTGAATCTTTAGTAAAAGCAGATCTACAGATAAAATAAGGCTTAAAAGGAACTTAAGGAACCTAATGTCACTCACAATGTCGATTCATGGGCAGATCGTGAAACGCTCTTCATTCAGGGTCAGACCTGAAGGGATACTGCAAGTCTACTTCAACAGCCAATTTTTCGTGTTTAGTCACGCATCTGGGATGACTTGAATTATCTCATCAAGCGCTTAACATGTTTGACCGGAAGATTCCGAGAAACTATGGGACGAGAGAGCGAGTCCTCACAGGCAGATAGGATCATACACCTCAGAGTCTCTAAGCAGACCTCACCCTCAATTTCGAGGGGTTTGAATTACTAGAAAAAAGCCTGACAGAGTAATAAACCCTCAGGAACCCACAACAGTCCAATCATTTAGGAAAGCTGAGGCAGAGCAAATCCATAATCTTTGCCATCACCATGGCAATCAGAATTGGATTTGCTGTGAGGTTGCTGTGTGACAAACACACATTTGGAAACAAAACATCTGCCTCCACAACATTCCAGTTTTGTCCATAGAAGGACTGTGTGTATTCTATGGTTCCCAGAGAGCCTCACAACACTATTAAGGCAGTATATGTCCATTGCATGAACAAAAAGTTGTACATAGAGCTTTAACTATGCTGTGCCTGTAGTGAATGGTGTACGATCTTGTAGGAGGCAAAGCCTGGAGAAGGAGAGGAGAGGAGAGGAGAGGCCTCTGTCTTGTCGGATAATGACTCCACTGTGAATCAGCTGCTCTGAAGAAACATTTGCATCTTCGTGGTGCATCTCATCCACGAACATAAACATGTCTTTGAAGACGGCGGTGATTCTGCACTCTAACCCTGCTGAGTCAATCGGTAGTTTCTCAAAAGCACAGGGGAAAGCAGCAGAATGTGTCAAATGGGGCCTGACAGATTTGGTTCATGCATGGGGACTTACTTCAATAAAACATAATTCAAGGCAATGAGGTTGGCTGTATATTCCATGTAAGTCATTGCGTAAACTGCGGCGACGTTTCACTCTGGCTCTTGCCATATGCTCCGTCCTAAGCCTCGCTGACGAGACGCAAGAAGACAACGGACGTGTCAACATTGAGTTGGACAGACAACAGCAGCAGCAGCAGTAAACAAAACCAAGGCTTCACAGTGGAGAAAGAAAAAAAATGAATCCAGTCAGGAATGGCTACTCTTTGAGTCAAACTCAGTGGTGAAGCGCAGCATTCGCCCTTATGAATCCTTTGACTGCTAGCGGTGATGTAACTTCCACCTGAGAGGTTGAATCCAGTGGTTGGGCACATCTGTCGCAGAGGGCTCCCTCCACTTCCTCTGCGCCGCTGGCTCCAGATGGGCGAGACTAAGCTGTGAGCCGTGAGCTGTGATCAGGGGTGTATCAGACAAGCAAACTCGGCCCAAGATAAGGCTCCAATCCAGCAGCAGGAATCTGCCACGCCAGATTAACTGCTTACAGTGTTCCCGCTCTCGCGCACCCAGCTGACACAGACCGTACACAAATACACATACACACACACACACACACACACGCAAGTGCACACTCATGCAAACAGACACACGCCCACACCCACATCTAAACACAAACACACACACACACACACAGAATGAACCTCCCTTGCCTTGCTGTTGAGGAAACACAAACTGTAAATCGCTGGCAGACTCTTTCTTTAGCGCAGTGAGGTTGCTGATGGGTGAGTGTTATGTCGCTTGACTGTAAATCGACCAGATGCCCGGCCTTCGCATACTGACAGAGAGTGCGGAAACATTATGCTGCTTGTTTAGGACAGATGTGATGGGACATGACACTGACAGAGCGTGTTGTGTCCCTACTGGTCGCATCCAAGTTGACTTGTGTCCTTGTGTTTTTTTTTTTAACTTTGGGTCCCTTCAGTCGATCTGTGTGAACGTGAACGCAGAAGAGTAACCTGGGCTGCTAATTTGAAAGATCTCTGTAGGAGCATATGAACCAACGAATGGAACGAGAACAGGCACACAGGGAAACACAGGTAGTGGGAAGGGAAAAGAAAGGGAAAGAGAGAGAGAGAGAGAGAGAGAGAGAGAGAGAGAGAGAGAGAGAGAGAGAGAGAGAGAGAGAGAGAGAGTGAGTGAGAGAAGTGTGAGAGAGGGCAGGAGAGAGAGAGAGCGAGCGAGAGAGTGAGTGAGAGAGGGAATGGTCTGAAATGGCAGGAGAGAGAGAGAGAGAGAGAGAGAGAGAGAGGGAATGGTCGGAGATGGCAGGCCCCTTGGCCAGTCATTATGCGCTCCATTGACTGTGTGCCCTTGCTCCTTGCGAGGGCCTGCCCATGATGTGTTGAGACGTGAGCTAGCCTATGAACAACAACAACAACAATCACACCCAATATACACACACACACACACACACACACACAGACACACACTCACTGCTGACTCCCTCTACCTGCTCCAGAGGGAGGTAATGAGGCATTGCAGATCTCGTGAACTGGCATAATGACCATCTGGCAACCAAACCTGCAGTCACTCATTTGGCCAGCACCACTGACTTCACTCCTCTCTATGGCTGTGGCGGGGACACGTGCTAAGACTTCAGGTCTGTGATGCCAACTCAGTGGTTACAGTAGGGAGGGCGCAGGTTAAGGGTAAAAAAAACTGAACGAGAAACCTAAACAACCAGGTCAGAGTTTATAACCTACTTAATAGGCTATTTGTACTTACCACATATATAAAATATGGTCGGGGCCTACTGCTTAGCTTATATGTCAGAAGAGATAGCTAGCTTACATTTTTTAAACAAGAGCTCTGATCAAACATATTAAAAAAAGATTTGAACTGATCAAATATTTAAGTTTACCTGATTGATGAAAAATAAACTATCGAAAGTTAAATTGCGGATAATATGTGAGTCTTTGCACTGTGGTGATGGTGGTGGTGGTGGTGGGGGGCTGCCATGAAAAGTCTGGGAACCACTGTGTTCACTACATTTCACTACAAACATTTCCTGGGACACCCAGAAGAGGACCAGAGTGGTGGTGGGCTTACCTGCCAGGCTCATCTATCTCTGTGGCCCCAGCAGGGTGAGAGTGACGGAGGCCGAGGCTGGAGGTGGGCTGACAAGTGCCAAGGGGCCGGGTCCAGGACACGGTGAAGATGATGTTGGTGGTGACGAGGGGGAGGCTTGATAAGTCGACGTCTTAAGCGAGTCTTGGTTTGGCTCTGGAGGCGTAAAGGGGCAGGTGGGGGTTTGGCACCGGGTTGTTAGGCAAGGGATGGCATTGGTGGTCTTCAGAGCACGCTGCTGTTGAAGAGCAGAGAAACAGAAGGAAGAGAGTGAATTTGAATGTGAAAACAAGAGTGATGGAGATAATTTCCAAGCACTGTTAATGACTTAAGAATATATGAATCAAGTGCCTTGTATTAATATATTCCTTGTATGAATCATGTGCTTATGAAAGCAGGAACATGGCTTTTCTGTGTTTCTGTGTGTGTGTGTGTGTGTGTGTGTGTGTGTGTGTGTGTGTGTGTAACTTAGATTATTAGGTGCCACTTAGTCTGCATATATACAAGAGCATGTTTAGACCAGAGGTGATAAGAAGGGTCGAACTGTGCTTCTTCCGACCTTGTGCAAAAATTCCAGCCTGGCCTCGGACGTCAGAAATCCCCCGTGGTTATCTCTGCTGAACGCTAAACTTCTGTCTATATAAACCCTGTGCGATGTGTTTAATATGGCTTCACTTTCAGCCTTGTGCTGGGAGTGAGCCCGATTGCAATTGTTGTTGTTGTTTGTCTAATAAATATACTTATATGCAGCTCCGGAGTCCTGAGGTAACTAGGGTGAATTTTCACCTAACAAAGAGCTTTTAATGAGCGAGAAAGGAATCGAGGAAATGAGGTAATGACGATCTGACCGAAGGGAAACAGAGAAGAAGGTTCAATCACAGAACAGAGCGTGGCAGCCACACTTCAGCCACACTTCTCAGGCCCCTAATAGCACTGGAAAAATAAAGAAATAAAACACTAGTGTACACAGTACACAGAACTGCTCCCTTAATCACTGCAACAGGAGCAAAAAAACAGGCCTCTCAGAGAAGCAGAGTAGCAACAACAACCAGACTCTTTCAACCCCCCCCCCCCCCCCATTTCTTTCAGCCTAGCTGCAGTGTGGTGCGTCTTTGTTCGTACAAACAAACACGCATGGGCTCTTGCCTCGCACATTATGTTCCCTTCCACTTCAGACTCACTTTTCCAGGTGGAGCGCTTTTCTCCAGTCAACTCTGAACTGAAGAACTGAACCCAGCCTTGCCCATTTAAATGTAAGGAATTTGTGGATAATGAAGGGAAAATGCTGCACAATATAATACAGGGCACCTTTTCACATTTTGACACAATTCTGACATGATGACTGTTCCTGAGGTACTTTCAATACACAGTACATGACTCATCACTCATACATATAAATGCCTGGAGACAAATGTATTTTTGGTGCTATATAAATGAATAAAGTTGAATTGGAAAAATGGAATGCAGCTGAGGCTTATGGTCTAGGTCTATGGTCACAAAGACAGAAAAAATGTAAATGTGTAAAATCACTTAAAGAATACTGTTGCAATGCACAATGAGTGAGTCTAGAAAGAGCTTTACGGCAACAATCATCAACATAAACTTCACAATCAACTGCATGAAATCATTAGGTCCTTTCAGACCAGATTTCACATATTCTTGACATCTATTTAAGAGAACGAGTTAGGTAAACCTTTAATTAAAGGGCAGCAATAATCAGTCTAATGACCTCCCTACACAGCCATAATTACAATGATTACAGTTATATTTTCTAATCAAGACATGATTAAAAGTACTGACTTGAGACATGGGCTAAAGGCAAGGCCAATCCTGGATTAGTGCATGTTCACATAGTATATACTCTTCATGTATCTCTCTTGCTCATACTACATACACTTGTACTTGACAGTCATCCATGCTGTCACATCCCCATCTCCACATTCAGTCTGTGGAGATTACATCAGTATGCAACTGCTATCAAAATAAATCATCGTTCACTTCTACTTCAGCTACCCAGTAGAAGCGAATGATGCTTTATTTCTTTGCCATCCCCAAAACGATAAGCAGAGTAATCGCAAATTCATGCCCAGCTTCTCCCAGGCCACTGATGGCGCATTGCTGAGGCCTTGCGTGGGTTGTGGTGAGCGACTGAGAGCTCATCCGTCCTTTTTTTTCTCTCTCCTCCTCAGGCAATGGGATGGACGGATGAGTGGATAGATGGATAGACTGCAAACTGGGCCAGAGGTTCACCAGCAGCTGTTCTGCACTGATAGAGGGGCACTTAAAATTTTGTAGTGTGCAAAACCCTCTCCAGGGGCTCTCTCTCCATTCACTCACCATTACATGGAGCCCCCCCTAAGGGCTTGAGTTAAGTGTGTGTGTGTGTGTGTGTGTGTGTGTCTTTGACTACACTAGGTCACCGCTTTCATTCCTTCACATGAGATACAATTTACTGGCTGGGAGTGGCCAAGTGTCCTTACATTGTGTACAGTCAGTCTGGAGCGCTTGTAAGAAGAGACCAATAGTGTTTCATGCACCAGAGATGCATGTGTTCACAGCACCACGGGAACCGGGCCTTTAAGCCACAGGTGTATCAGAAGCCCAAGCAGCATCAGCTCTTCCTTCTACAAGCCTCGTATGACCCCAATCATGTAGGATGTTGATGCAATGAAAGGAAATCACAGAGAGTGTCTATGAATGTGGGAAAGGGAGTTTATAAAAGAGAAACTAGAAGCACAGTGTGCAGCCCTACACTGACAATCTGATGGTTATGAGGTGAGACTGACAGGAAGTACAGGAGCCCTGTGTTAATGGCTTACTGAAATTGTCCATGTATGGAAAACAAAGTACCTTAACATAATCTGCATGAAAGAGTATAGCACATCCTGACAGGAAGATACAGTATATGATACTATGGTACATTATGAAACATTACCTGCGCATGGCAACATACCACCCCCCAAGTACAATTTGTTAACACTAGTCTAATGCCGGAGGTTCCACACAAAAAAAGTTACAATTTATTAATGACAAACTGCAGTGATGACCTATAAGCCTCTCAACACTTATCTCAACCAACCTGTATTTGAGTCTTTGCATCAAGTAGAAATGCTAGGCAACCATGTTAGCATGCTTGCCCGTGAACCCAATGGAAGTAGACTTTGGTATAGAAAGAAAGAAACGCAAAGGCTGACATTTTCATAAGGAAATAATTGCTAGATCTGTTGGGCTGTGGTCAAGTGATGACCTTAATCATGTTGATGAAGCCACAC
Organism: Clupea harengus; assembly: GCF_900700415.2. NCBI lineage: Eukaryota > Metazoa > Chordata > Actinopteri > Clupeiformes > Clupeidae > Clupea > Clupea harengus. The sequence goes on along the minus strand of NC_045158.1, from coordinate 13,247,569 downwards.
TTCCATATGCCAAACACAATTTGAGTCCCCAGTCCCTCTGATCTCAGTTCAATGGCTTCTTCACTGTGTCTCGAATGACTAGCTAAAGAATTGTGCTGGAGTTCTCATGCTTTCTCTACACTGAAAGAGAGACCTAAGATCTTTTTGGATCAAAGGTCTTCCATAAAACTGGCACACAACAATCACTATCCCACTATGAAAGGCAAGGCACTTGCAAGCTGTGCTGTGAGGGTTTTCAAGCAGTGATTGCTATTTGGTTATCTGCACCCATTCAAAATTAAAGCTTTTCATTGGCAGTTTAACTGCTCTAGACCAATTAGATTTTTCTTTCCACCCCCAAAAGTTGAATCATATTTTATGCCAGATCCCAAATAGTCATCAGAGATGAGAAATTAATTCAACTGCCTGATATTTAATAACGTTTGATTAGATTCACTTGACTACATTTAGAATCACAATGACAAAAACACAACTTGCAACAAAACCATGATCAATATGGATCCAAAATGCTAAGGAGGACGACACTGACACGTGGTTTACAGCTGCAGTGCAACTGAGACGTCAACCAGTTTAATGCACAGAAAACCTGGACCATACTGATGTCCGCGGAAACCCCTATCTGACTGTGTGTGTTGTTTTGGCGTGTGTTTGGTCTGTCCTTGGCTTTAGAGTAGAAAGAATGAGCAAGCGAGACAGCAGGATCACTCAGTAATTAATCCCTTTGGAATGCCAGGTGTAACACAGTGGTACAGTGACCTTTAGAGTTTGACAGAATTGTAACGTATCACCCTCCTTGTAACCCTGGTAGATACAGCATTAAGAAGTATATCACATCTGTGTTTCTGTGTGAGTGTGAGTGTGTGTGTGTGTGTGTGTGTGTGTGTGTGTGTGTGTGTGTGTGTGTGAGTTTGTGTTTGCTCAGAGCCGAATTTGTGCATGTAGCATGTAGCATGAAGCAGAGGCACTAGACGCAGCCATGCCTTCTTCACAGCCACTTGGTCTCAGTGAATGAGAGGCTTTAACAAAGAATTACTACAAGCCCATTCACACAGAAGTACTCCCCAGAATGACATAACTCATTTCAAACAAAGAGGACGCTAAAGCTGAATGGCTTTGAAAAGAAGCCATTGATTACATAACAACAACAACACTGCCTGGTATATGATAGCGATCAAGGTTGTGGTGGGCTGACAACAACAAGCATTTACAGTTCATAAGAGTAGAGTTTTAACTGCATATACGTATATTTTTTTCCAGTGGATCAAATAAGCTATTCTGCACATTCTCTGTAGTCCCTTAACACCACATACTGTATAATCTGCTTTCTTGTTACAATCTGTAACTGCTATGGGAACCTCACCTCAATTTGAAATAAACACGTTGGTACTGTGCCTGCAATAACTGTTAAACCTATCCCTGCAGTATGAGGCGTGAGTGCATCTGTGCCAAGCAGAGCACAGGAGAAACCTCTCACAGAGATTAGACACTCATTGAGTCACAACTGCCGGTACATTCTGTGACATTTTCCTGCAAACGGATTCCCTTGACAACACGCTGCTGCTGCTGCGGTGTCGGTGGTGGTGGTGGAGATGGCGAGAGCAGAAACAGCAGCAGGGACACACCAGCAATGTTCCGGGGGGTAGCGTGCTGCGGCCCTGTTCCAATTCTGGCTGGGGCTCAGTGAGCGCTGCTTTGCTCTCTTACCCCTTCGCCCCGCTGCCACTAGTGCCTCTGGGCCACGGAGCATGATCTCTGGCTCCCCGACAGCACGAGCTGCATGGGGGAATGACCTTCCAATCCTCACACATTACCACAGCATGCTGAGGGCTCTCTCTGTCTAACACACATACCCAAGCCATAGATGCATATGAACACATACTGATATTCATACATATATTCACATTTACACACACAGACAGAAAGAACTAGACAAACACACAAGCAAATCATAATTAAATGATGTTGTAATTCAGGATTCAAACACAGATGATTAACTAAGAGGACATTTCAAATCTATTCCTGGTTTTCAGGAATCCTTATGTACCGCACTGTAACATCTCCTAGATCTTCCTTACCTCATGACAGTTACTCCCTGGATTTTCATCTACTGTCATATCTATTTCACTGACAAGTCTATTTGTTTCAACAGTGTGAACAGTCAGACTCACATTGATTCTATACAGATGCAGAAAAGCCACTCCTTTAATATGTTAAATCATTACATACAACATCTGCGTTGTAAACAGCAGGAATAAGACAATAATTGGGTGTAAACACACCCTCCAGCCAATAATTCGGAGAGTACCAAAGAAGACTAGGCGATATTAGTCTGAATCAGGGGTAAGGTAGAAACAGTAATCCTTTAAAAAAAAAAAAAACTCATCTAAGACCAGACATCTTGTAGAGTGTTGCTGTGCAGCTTGTGATACAATTGCCCTACAATTTGTGTACCACTTCACCACTTGCAGCTTTGATGACTCACTGGGAATCGGCCAATCAAGGAGGAATACTTGTCAAAAAAGTATATTAAATAACTGCCTGACATGCTGGTATGTGGGCCATGGAAAATACATCTCATATTCAGAAGTCTGGAGTGACATTTAGGGGGGCATTATAGTAAGTCTATGTCATGAAGAGGAGAAACAGAATGATGGGGAAAGTGCATTAGAGGCTGCGGGAAAAGTGTGAGTGATTACTTCAAAGCAGGTCAGATTTTGAAAGCACACAAGCACACAGCATGAGCTGGTTTGGTACCAAAGAAATCTTCCAACAGGTGCTTATCAAGGACAACTACACCAAGCGAAAAAAAATTACAACCTTGTGTGAAAATCTTTGAACATATGAATACAGTGACGGTCAAAAATAACATGAAAATTATTATCATTGTAGAGCTATTTCCACAATGTCCTTCACTTAGGCAGTGTGCTATATGTCCTGTAAAAAATAGACTGGCTTCTTTTTGTTGACTACAAGGGGCGAGAACGCTCTGAGGAGGAGTAAATTAATCAACCGTAAAGCCTTTGCTGAGGAACACTCACAACTCCGAGGATATCAGAGGATTACCGTCACTGTAATGCAACCAATGACTTTCTCTTTCAGTCCTCTAAAAAATTTAATTAAAGACTTTGAAATGCAATATTTTGAGTTGGCAAGGAGAAGGAACGAGTTTGTGCAATTTGATCCTCATTAAGCACTGTCTCTTTTTTAGCGTTGCTTACAAGAATGGAACAGCAGAAAATGTAATCTGCATTTAATATTCCTTTTCATTTCTGCCTAAGTGAAAGTGATAAACTAATCCAGGAGGAGGATAAACCCCTCTTCGTGTAGCCTCCTATATGAAGGTTATTAAGTTTCTGAACAACAGCAGTAGAAAACTATGCCAGAGCCAAGTCCAGCCATACATCCTGCCCTACAGACCAAATTCCCCTGAGCCGTTTCCATGACGCTTCAATTAAAACAATCAACGAATGCGACAAGCCAAAGATGGCCCCAACACCTCCCCCTAAGCAAGCACTGCTGACTCATTCCTTTCCCTTGACTGCCAACAGGTCTAAATAAAAAACAACAGCGGCACAAAACAGTGTTGAAACCAAACAACTCGCTCTGGGAGCAAATGTGAGAACTGACCTCAACTTGTGCGCCATTAACGCATGAAGAGGGTACATTTGGTTTGTTACAGTTCACTAATCAGATTTACCAAGATTATCCTATATGCTGCTCATACACCAATGTAAACTCAGAGGATATGTATACAGTTTAGTATGCCACATGTTAGGCCATTATAGACCTCTACTGTAGTAACTAAGACTGAAAGAAAATGGAGTCCATAACCTAAGCTTCATACCTATGGTCACCTGTTCTGTGTCTTGTCTCTGTTTGTATCACTACTCTGTATCAAATATGTAACACAACAGAAGTTAGTACATTAGGAGTCATTACACATTAGCAAGCAAAAAGGGTTCTTACCACTGAAAATGGAAATGCAAGTGGAAAGACTGGCTACCTTATCTTCCTACCCTTCCAGCAACCACAGAGCTACTGAGCTCAAATATAATTTCAGGACTTAAAAAAAAGCCAAGATCTCAAAGTCCTTGGTGAATTTTCAAGTCCATAGTATTAAGGTGCCCAGCCTGGGTTGTATGGAACTCTTGAACATTAAATATTAATAAGCCCACCATACATCTGTTGGGACGTTTAAAACTGTCACAGGACTTTGTGTTTCATGACCAGTGGATTTGTTTACTTTCTCTTTCGTCCCCCACGGGCACACTGATAAAGGGTTTTAGCTTAGTGCAAGCTGTTTCCATTCTCCATTTTGGGTAAATGAGGTTTTCGACTCGATTTTTTTCACCCAAATATTTGTCTTTGTTAGCTGAGACAATCCCCTCCTAAAATACTTCAAACAGACTACACCACCAACAGGGTGTATGTTAAAAAGGATTATGGTCTTAGCTTTAGAACAAAGCCATAATTCCTCACCACAAACATCATTTATATTTCTGTTATTTGCCTACAATCTGAGGTCATGTTAGGGCAGCCACTTTCACCAGACAGCCTAGTCACAGCCAGCACAACAGAAGAAAACGCAGTGGGGCTCTACAATGAATGACTGGAAAACAAATAAGACATCCATTTAGCAATCCATTGTTATCTGTAAATTGGACCCCGTGGACACAATCAACAAAAGAACTGCCATTTCCACTTGACCGTGCGTAAAACATAAAACTGCCCAAAAAAGCTAATCCTCATTGATTCAGTGGCACAGAGTAAAATTCTACCTTGGCAACTGTTAAACCAAACCATGTGACGTCTTCATACTGAGAAGCAATAGAGCTGGGACCTTGCTGTGGACTACATTTCACATCACTTCACATACTGTATATATGGACAGTCCCAACACGGGTCCAGACATATTCACCAGGGTTTGAGCTGTTCTAAGATTTATCCTTGGGCTGCAAAGTAATCCAAGGTCAACATCAGACAAACTACAGTATACAGTTGAGCTTGAACTGTAAAATGTCTATAAAGAATATTCCGACTGGCCGTAAGGAAAAGAAAATGGTTTGACAGCTGGAACAAAAAACGTTTTTTTTTTTTTACCCTTGTGTGTGTGTGTGTGTGTGTGTGTGTGTGTGTGTGTGTGTGTGTGTGTGTGTGTGTGTGTGTGTGTGTGTGTGTGTAAATGTATTCGTCAAATAACACTATTCACATTGAACAATGTGGCTCTGCCTTGTGCAGTTTCTTTGTTGCCACAGAGTATTCTGAGTTAATTTGGGTAGGTGGTCTTACATTTAGCAATAAAAGACCAAAATACATAATATAAGAAAATGACCACTCTATTTGAGCTGTACCAGGGGTGTATGAGGGAAATCCTCTCTATCCCATGAATAATACATCTTCTTTAACTTGGTTTACTCGCCTACTTGGGGCATAAGATTTTAATTAATCATCTAGTCTTCATGAATAATTCCTCTTACGCAGCCCCATCCATAACTCTGTATTTTATGACTAACGTCCACCATCCCTGATTAAAACACATAGGGACCACGTAAATTCACTCTTCTGTTACTCAGCGATGAATCATCATAAACCCAACCACAGACCAAACAGCCACCATACAGTAAATATCTGCCAAGCGTGAGGAGCAGAAGGGGAGAATAAGATCAATACTGGTGTTTTTTTTGTGGGTTTTCTTTTTGCTCGCTCTCCCACCTTTGTGCTGTGACTGAAGCCTGCTGCTTTCCATGGGCGCACAAGAGAAATAATACATGAAGATGACTTGCCCAAGGCCCAGCTCGAGCCCCCAATATCACAGAGGAGTGCAGATGTTTCGCTTCCTTGGCCTTGCATTAGGGCCGCAGACACAATCCAGCTCGCTCCACTTAAAGATTAATAACAAGACATGCCTCGGAGCCTCTGCATTGCACAATTTGTAGAGGCAGTTTTTTCACCCTTCCATTCGGAGAAACGGTTCATTTTTCCAATTCTGGCTGGGTATGACTTTCTTGTGGGTGCCCAATCAGCTATAACCATCCAGCACAGTAGAGTTTGGCTCAACTTCAACGTCTACATCTACAATGACTGGATTTGTAAATGAGTAGAACAGCTTCGGCTGAAATAACTGCTGCACCTGTGTCTGCTCGTCGAGCCTCATCTGTGGCAGTCGTTTCTCAAATTCTCGCCACTCAATTTACTAATTAATTCCACGCTTGACCTGTTCTGGCCTTTCCATATCTGCAGTCTAATGAGCCTATCTTGAGGAGCTGTTGTTTCTTCCCCTTCCTTTGCCTGACCAGGACCCACAGCCTCTTCATAAGAATACATTTGCAAAAGTGGAACCAATTCTGGCTATTAACATGCTATATGAGCCCAAGAGCACACACGCACTCCTCACACACAAATGAGTCAGAAATATAGACTGTGTGTGGGGGGGAGAGAAATAGAGAACACACACATACTAGCTAACTATATTGTTTGTCTTCTCTCTTTCTATATCTTTCTCTCATTTCTCTTGTTTTTTTTTAGGGGAGTAATGTATGCGCACATGGATGAGATCTGGTGTAGCGAGGCATCTGAGGTGAGTAACTGAGAATACAAATGCTCAGAGTGATTCAGCGCCATGAGACTGACACTAATGCAATTAAGCACTCTGGATGATGAAGTGTGGGGACGTCAGAAAGTAACAGACGGGTGTGTGTGTCTGTCTGTGTGTCTGTGTGTCTGTGTGTGTGTGTGTGTGTGTGTGTGTGTGTGTGTGTGTGTGGATATGGCCTGGCAAAATGGAAGTGTGAAGCTCCATCCATTCAGCATCAACAGCTCTCCTCGTCCCCCAACTGAGTTCTCTGAAATCAGCAGTCGCCTTACATTGATTTTCCTCCTAAATCACCATGCTTATGATTCAAAGGTGCCAGAAGGTAAGTCATGTCAGTCTGTTGTGATGGATTAGAGGTATAAAACTGATAGATAGCAAAACTATAATGAGACAACACCAAAGTCTCTCCAGGGAACAGGATGGCTGTTTGCAGTAAGGCAGCACTACTACAGACGTGTGCTCCAAGGAAGATCTAGACTAAACAGGGAAGTAAACACTTACTTGTATGATGTGTGTTAACATGACGAATAAGGCAGTGGAGATTACATTAATGTTAAGGTCTGAATATCTAAACAATAGAATTCAAATTTTATCAGGAAACAGTGCACGCTGTGATGAAGACCTCTACCATCAGACTTACACACACACTCAAACTCTCTTCTTACATCTCCAGCTCTCTCTCTGCTATGAATCCCTACCAGCACACACACACCCATCCACACCCTCAAAACATACACATGCATGCACGCACACAATGCACTATAGCAAATATAAAGCTATATCCATCAGTTGGATTACTGTCTCAAAACACATGAACAACAATGAGACCAAATGAAAAGAACAGGTCTGAACCTCCAGGGAAATGTTCCCATCTATCACTTCTTCTGCTGCAGTGTGTACCCTATTACAAATCTCCTCCTGTACTAGTGGACTTGAGACAACTGTAGAACCACAGCCTCTACAAACACACATGCTTGCCAGGAAGCTTCCACAGAACCAAGAATGGCTTTCCACAGCACACAAGCAGGATCAAAAAAATCATCGTCTTAGTATGTCTTGTGTGCAAAAGCAAAATAAACAAAACCAATTATTTGTAATTGCTGTGTTTACTTATTCAACTAAATGGGTAAAAGTCTAAGGTTATAGTCACTTTTGCAGTCATGTATACACAGGTCGTTTAGCTTCCCTGGGCAAAAAGGTGGCTTGTTAGACATTGTGTCAGGTGATTTGTTGATGTGACTGACACACCACTTGTGATTCTAAAGCGCTGTGGATTAGGATTGACAGCAAACAAATCGTTTTCCTGAGCTGTTCATTGGCCTGTGTTTGTGTGAGAGGGTATTGGCCTATGACAAGTTCATATGTCTGCTGTTATTCAGACATGTAGCATAGTTGTATTGTTTACATCTTATTATAGTTCCCTAAACATTTAATTTGGACGCATTAAACAAGTTTGGTTCTTGCTTACAGTTTAGCCTACTCACAAGTGGATTTATTCTGCACAATATGTACAAACACATATGGATGACATATCCTGGCTAGAAACAACACACCAAATTCGACAATGCTCAGTTAAAAATATCACACATCAGCAATTAAATGAAACATACGCTTAGACACCGTTTGCATGAGTTAGCTGAATAATTGCATACTGCGACACGAATGACATTTGCAATCTAATCTCAAAGACAGGTTAATCAAAACCAACGCATGACTGAGCATCGATAGCACCATCAATAGCGATCGCACAAACCGGAGGTGTTACATGGCCTACCTCAGAGCCACAAAGATCCGCACTCCTCCCATCTCCTCAACCGTGACCAATAACCACTGACTGATGTCGTGCTGTCTACCTGCATGGCCAGCATCATCAAACGGTGAGGCAAAGGTGCAACGCGGCGGAAGAATGTGAAATTTCAAGTCATGGAGAAGACCGCGGAGTAGCACAATAAAACAGGCAATGTTCCCATGAGGTCTACGCCTCTTCATTCAGAGAATGAGTTTTCTCTCTCCTTGTCGCATCGCTAATAATACAAAGCTTTCCCTATGACACCTGCACAGCATCTCAAAAACACATACAGCATCTAGGGCATGTATTTGGCAGGAAGGTATAGCCTACAGCGCAAGCGTAGCCTACATCGTGAGACTGCCATTCAACAGCTAATGCATAGTAGCGCACTATTTGGCAAAAAAAAAAACACCAAGCCTCGGTCATTGTACACGAGCAAGTAACAGATATCCCAACTGGCCTGCGACATGAATATTAACTGCAATAGGAAAGAAGTTCATTAATCTATTTGTAGTCTACAGTTAATACACTCCTTGCTCTCTCCTTAACCATCTCTACGATACACACACACACACACACAAACCCATAACACACAGCGATAAAGTTTTAATATCACCAAAGGAAACTGCAACAATGACACAAAGTACCAGTTTACAAATGTCAACATAGCTTAAAACACGGAGACTACTACAATCCACGGAAAGATGCATCAGCTGTAGCCTATCGTACAAATCGGCCTTCAATTCTCCATCACCTGAATGATGCTACTGTTTAAAATGGGGAGGAAAGTGGGGCGTGTTGACCGCGATGATTTCTTGCACCAGCACCATCCTTTGTTTTCCTGTTCGTAATCACGATGCAAAACTGCAACTCGCCAGAAAATGTGCATACTACGATTTGATGGAAACACACAAAACAATCAATGTATTCCTTATCTGAGCGAAATACCCATTCTATTTCTAAAGACCTGGCAAAAACACACACATCTAACAGCCACCGCTTTTTCTTCCCTCTCCGCATTCATCCGCGTTGAATTGTGACCGGCATGAACACCAAAGCTCACACACGAAAAAACATTCAAAGCTGGGACATAGCATTTCTCTCACCTGAGTTTTACTGCAAGATTTAAAGCATTTTTGACGCTCTGCTTGCTACGTCTGCTTCCACCATCTTTGCCTGTCGCCCTGTTCGACGGCTGTCGGTCTGCGAGCGCAGGCAGCCCCTCCCTCTCTACCACCACCGTGACATCAGATGCTACACTGTCACAGTTTCATTATTGTAAACAGAGAAAACAGTACATTTTCAATGCAAAAACTGGAACAGAGCTGCTAAAACATTCCAGTCCAGAATCCCTACAATTAACATCGTCACCTAGGACACAGAAAAAATATACAAATATCATACTATGCTGACACTTTCAAACGCTGTAGTATAGTAAATGTCCCAGCCGTGATATTAGAATTGGCGAACCAGGATGTTCATGAGATCCAACCAGCCCCCAGGCCCTATCCTCTCGTGAAACGCTGATGGGTCACTGGTGGCGTGCCTTGCATGACTGAGGACACAGATCGCGGATTACCCAATCCTATTCTGTCCATTTTAGCCATTCTTTTTTTTTTAAATCCAATTTTTATGACTTTAAAAAAAAACTCACATCAGTTGTATGACTCCACATGCACATGTCAACATTATACATTTGCTTATTTACGCATTTCCCGGGATTGGAAAGGAATGATAAGGTGCTCATGTACCAACGGCATCTCACATTTTATCACTCTAGGCAGGCGATCACAACGGCCTTCACGAATAGCGTTAAGAAAAGTTACGAAACCTCTAAAATCAAGAAAAGAACAAACGACACGTGCTACATTTGTTTTCAAAAACTTTTATTTCACATGGTGAGAAGCCGACAAAATATATCTATCCTGGTGAACACAGGAGCTAAAAACGGTATTATTCAAATAAATAGAAGACTTAATATGAATAAATATGAAAGTGAGTCATGAGAGACGTTCTTAGTATAGCCTTTGCAGACCAGTCAGTTGTATGTTACAGTACCGTACCTGACTAGATCAACAGAAATGAAGATGCAGCAAATCTAGAATAATCAAAGCTACTTTTAGTTCTGAAAGCTCAATGAACCTTAATTCAGAAGTTGTCTGCATAGATGTATCATTTATACATATTCATCTATGGTATGCAATACAATAACATTTATCCAACAGAGGATTATGGATGTGTATTATAAAGGTGGCAACACAGGAAAAACACTTAAGACACAGTCAGTATAAGTAATAATATAAACATAATTAACTTCAAAAAATCTTAAGTTACACTTCATATTTGTTTATTTATTGATTTATTACTAAAGTATACCCTGGTTTAGGTGGAAGCCCTCATAGGATAAGACAAAGAACACAAAATGGGAGCTGTGGTTCCAACACACGGACAAGAATAAGACTCAGTTAGACGACCTTGGTTGGATACATGGCCGTGGTGGTTAACACAGTGGTTGGCTATCTGAAGCGTTGGTTAAAACCCCTCCAGTGACGTGCCAGAGAGGGACAAAGATCTGATGAAAAACGAGCATGTCCTTAACAGCCCCTGACCTCACGGCGGCCTGATCTCAGCTGACAGTTGGCATTTGTAGTGTGGGAAGGTGTCTCAGAGGCAAGACGCCAGTTGTTTGTCCTTTTGTTCTCAGTGCATGGTGTTATATAAGAAATACTTCTTTTAGTATTCTCTTTTTTTTTAGTAGATACATATTTCAAAGTATAGATGTCATGTTCTGATGTTTGCATTTGACACTTAGAAATCAGTGCCTTTTAGCAGAGGAGTGACTTCAAAGTTTGAGGAGGGATGAAAATAAACGTGTCAGACATGGCCTGAGGATTCTCAAAGTGCGCGATACGACCACACTGATCACCAAATCACCAGACACAGAAAAGGAGAACGAGGAAGAGATGAATCACTTGAAAAGTATTTGACAATTTCAAGGGACAGATAATAGAGTAAAACCATCAAACGTGGTAGGGCCAAGACTTAAGCACGTGTGACCTCTGCCGAAAGTCTTGTGACATGCCAGAGATCAAAGAATACAGATATCCGTCTTAGGCAAAATGCCACTAGCACTTTTGAGACAGAATTAGCGTTCAGGTGTAGCCTTCATCAGGGGGAACACCAATCAAACTTATGCGTGACTTGAGTTATGTCACAAAGATTCTTTAGACGAGACTCACAGAGAGGGATGTCCATCAACTCTACTACACATCAAAGGCATCCTTTGGGCACTCTGGTCAGTGACACAAACTTTCAACAGTTGTCAAGGTCTGCTGGGAGCTTCACTACTTGAGTACTTCAGAATTAAAATGTTCTCCTTCGCACGAGCAGCTCTATGTGAAACTCAAAATTCCAAATGGCACATCTATTTTTTTTTTTTAAATACATCGCAACTTTGTCTAAAATTGTGTGTCACAAGTGACACCTCAAAAGTGAAAAAAGCTTTTTTCACAGCAAACCTAATCTCATATCTGAGGTCGCCTGTGAACTACTGGAAGTCTGTGTTTAACCCACACATATGCCTTGTGTTCCACCCAAAAGTCGTATGTACCAATGAGATGTGCCGCCACATCTGACCAGAACACAGAGATCACTGCTCACTTGCGCAATAGTAGTCGAATATGACAATATGTCAGCGCAATTAAAACAGCCACCGTCAGAAGGAAAAGATAAAGAGCACACGTTCAAAATGAACTAGTTCTCTTAAAGTAACTTGATCACTACAGAAAATACATAGTTGTGAATGTGTTACCATAAATAATGTGCATGTATATTGTAGTTTGTGCAACTGTGCAAATATATATTTATAATATACTCCCATTCTTAAAAAAAATGAATGTGAAGACAAAATGGGTGTGTATATATTACACACAAAAAAATCTGCAAACTGTGTGTACCTCACAGAGACATGTTAGCTATAGATATGCTTTTAAAGAGAACAGGATGGGCATTTTGTTTCTTGACATACAAAAGTGTCTGTCACTAATTGATTGGCTTTATACAAAACAGTAGTGCGGCAGTCCTGGTTTTAAAAACACTTGGAATATCTAACGCTTTATAACTTACAATATACAATTATACTATTATTGTAACCACCAAACGTTTTCAAGACAATTCAAATCAATGTATTATTCTATGATGATGCAACCCAATTCAAGTCAAACATTTATTAAGAGCTCTAATGGATTTGAACACCCAGACAATACTGGTACTGATGATGGTTAGGACCATAGTTGATCAGCTCCACAATAGAAAAATAATGGAATATAGCTAAAAAATAGCATGGGTAAAAGCGGTCTTCACTCCTTCCTCATTTAACGTTGCATAAATATAGCCGAACTAAGAGCTTCCTGGGCGATAGTGTTTTACAGGAGACCACCAAAGGCAGCAGCATCTACACACAAAGGGAAGGGGATTCAATGGCCATGTCTTTGATGTGCTAAAAACCAAAGAAGGAAAGATGGAAATGTCATACTGTGGGCTAAGGCCATATGAGTGACAAAAGCTTGAGGGTTCGAGGGGAGGTTGATTGGTGGGGCTGGGGTGGGTTGATGGTGAAAGCTCTGACACTTAGCACGCTCCTCCTTCAGACTGGACACCCATGGCAGGCTAAGGATGGAGTCCTGTGATCGCTTAGCCAACTTGTGCTTCAAGTTCCCCTCTAGGGGGTTTCAGCCCCCCCGTCACCTACACCCTGCTTCTCAAACAAGCCATAAACCGAAGGAGCTCAAGTGACAGTGAAGGGGAAAAAAGGAGCCCTGACTGCCTTTACCCGTTAAGGGTGTGCATCGGCTGACCTCCGCGGCCTGTAGCTACCACAGCTATTACGCCATTGCTATTGTCGCTCTGAAGACACAAGATCCAAACTGCATGCTTACTAAAGCAAAGGTTGAAACTACGAAGGCATCCTGTCTGCTTAGCCTTTCTTCCTTTTTTGTGTGTCTGTGTTCAACTATTTCCTCCAAAAGTGTCAACTGATTGTGCTTACTAGTTCCTGACTGTGGCGAAATGTCAGAATGTTTTGTTCATGTCTATGCACAGTCGCAGAAACGCAAGGTAGCAGTACGCAGCACTTAAGTCTGTTCCAATTCAGTCAGGGAGTCAGGAATAAAAATGGATGGCAGCATCGAAAGGAATCTGCTACAGCTGTTTCTTTCATTTCAAGTGGAAGACGTAAAAGAATAGATGTAGAAATGCTTCAATGAACAAGCACCACCCCACCCCCCGCCAAAAAACAAAAACAAAACAAAATAATGATAATGACCAAAAGAATGAATAAAATAAACCATTGCATTATGCTGAAACAGACCTGAGATTGACAGCACCAAAACTGAGGGAGGCACACACCACTTCTGACCTTTGAGATGATTATTCAAAACAAAAAGAGAAAAGAACAGGAAGAAAATAATAAATAAATAAAAGGGGCCATGGGTTTTCATAGAGAAAAGGGGAATATGCTCCAAACAGCTCTCAGTTTAAAAAACAAAAACAAAGGTCCGGCTGTTGTTTGTGTTTTCCTTTCACTGGGTGAATTAAATGAGGTGAAGATGACCTGTCTCTGACCTACCACAGAGATCTCTCCCTCCTCCCTCCAGACCACCTCATGTGTACGAGGTGCCGTGGCAGGGAGTCATTGAAAGCCTGGGGAAGCCTTTTCCTTGTCGTTTTCTTTTCTGCGAGAGGCTACTGACCTATGACAGAGTCCAGCCACTTCCTGTAGGCAGAAGCGAAGCGGTGCTGCTCGGGGCTCCGGCAGGATGCCAGAATGCGGCTGACGAAAGCGTCCTCTGCTGACAAGCTGGGCGCAGGGCAGGGCGGCGTGGGTCCTCGCTTCAGCCGCTTGGTGTCCCGCACGTAACAGCCGCCGCCGCCACCACCACCGCCGCCCTGCTGCACACCGTCTGAGAGCGAGCAGGTCTCTGCCGCAGCCTTCGCGTCTACCTCCATGTCCGTGTGCTGGCCGTTGGCACTCGCCATCACTGCCTCCTCAGGGCAGTGGAGCAGTGGATGGGAGGATGCGGGAGGCTCCTGGGCGTGGTTGAGGAGGTTGGGCGAGCCCCCGTTGGCCTGGCCGAGATCACACTCCTGCTTCCAGTGGTGCCAGAGGTAGAAGACATGCCGCCTGCGGAGGGGGGGAGAGAGTGGCAGAGAATGAGAACTGTGTGCTATTAAAAAACATTTCAAGTGTGTTTCCATGGAACTGTACACTTCAAAAGTTGAAATAACTCTAACATGCTTTAAAGCCTCATTATGCGAGAATTGGTATTTTTTTGCCACTGAGCTCCCCTTAAAGTTGCGGAGTGCAGCTCACGTTTACTCCACTGTTGTAAACGCAAATCGCGCTTCAAGACCCCCTAATGGACAAAGGTACATTGTCGACAAGCTGAAGCTGAAGGATCTGGAACAGGCAAAGACAACGGCAGACACAAAAGAAGCCTGTTGACTGGCGAGGTAGTCACAACATTTTACACAAATATGACTCTGCATGGTTTTATTTATTTATTGAGGACACCAATAAGGTTACAGCCTTCATTGCATTCTTTCCTAAATAACATTGGCAAACATGTTTATGATGAAAAACTAGCGAATCGACACATTTCCTAACACAGCCAAACATCAAGCGAGCACAACACAAGAAAATAGCAAGACAGCTAATAAGTCATCACTGACAAGTCCTTCAGAAAGAAGGCCAGCTCGGCATCTGACTTGAATCCTTTTGTAACTTTTAGCTCTCGCCAATGAGTAAAAGCTAGTCAGAGACTGAGACCGTTTTGGTCTCTTCCTTGGTTACTCTCTCTTTTTCTCTGCCTTGCTTTGCTTTCTACAGTTTCTTCGGTGCCTCTGCCATGATGTCCATACAGAGAATACTGCGCTAACTTCTTCTTATAGCTAGCAGAAGAGTCTAGTTGTTGTGTGAGTTGGTGCCATAAAGCATTACGCAGTTCTCACTAGAGGTGTCGCGCCCTGTCCACCAAAGTTACACAGTGCAATACCAGGCGTGCTATGGCAGTGGCACAGATGTATTGCAAGTCAGTGTCATACAAGTGTATTACCTTAATGATTTGAAGCTGTTATTTTAAGGTAAAATTGTTACATAATGTTGTCATGGACCAGACTCCTGTTTATTGTACACTTTCAATCATTAATTGTGTTTACTGCCTGGCCAAGTGATAGAATTGTGGTCAGCCATGCAAATAACATCATTACCATGGCCGTGTAAATATTTGGGCCAATATGCAGCGAAACCCGCTCCTCTTCAGCTTTCAGACAGAGCTCCTTCCACCTTGCTGCACTCGGTGGTCACTTTCCATCCCAAATCGCTCACATCTGCTGTTATGACATGTTTGCCTATAGAAACGGAGCGGAGCCGGCGTAAACACTTCCCAGCGGAGCAGCTGGTGTTCAGGCCCTGGGGAGGGAGGAGTGTGGGGGAGGACAGTCCTGCCTGCCTGCTGCCTGCTCCATCACCCCAGCTTAGGCTACACAGCACAGGGCCATTCATCAAGCACTAACACCTCGTTATACAGACACACACAGTATGGAGCTCAGGCTAGGAATTGACCAAGGACAGTGGAGTCACACCGCTGCGCTCCGCAACGCTGTGGCACAGGTGCATTCATCGTGGAAACAGAGAGAACAGTAAAGTAAGAGCAACCAGTTTTTTTTTTTCATCTGTGGCAGAGGGCGAAAGGTCTGGGACATGCTGGGAGAGCTGCAAGTACCGGAGCGGCAGCTGGGGCCAGCTCTGAGTGGGTTACTAAGACAAACAGTCAACCAAACAGACACCTGCTCACCTGTGACACCACAGCGTCTCGTGACCAGGGTACGACTCGATCAGGTCGGTGCACAGCTCCATCTCGTCATGTAAGAGCTGGGAGAACGTGGTGGGGGCTCCGTGGGCCTCGGGGGCCGTGGCCGTGGTGGAGGCCTCACCGTTGGACTGCGGAGGCGAGTCGGCAGGGGAGCGCTGTGGGGGTGGCGGCGGGGAGGAGGAGGAGGGGAGCAGGGGTGACGAGGCTGGGGACTGAGTCTGCTGGCTGGGACTCTGGCTCTGGCTGAGCTCCCTGACCAGGGCCTTCAGCAGGAACTGGCGGTAGTGAAAGCCGCTGTGGTCAGACACGTGCATCGACACCCACAGTCTCATGGAGGACAGCTCGTCATGCAGTATCTGCAGGGTGGAGACGAGAGGTGAGACATGCTGGTAAGACGTGTGTGTGTGTGTGTGTGTGTGTGTGTGTGTGTGGTGTTTGCTTGTATGCTTAAGACAGACACAAATCAGGCACAGTGACACATGTTACATGCTGATGTATACTGTTTCAACCAAACCTCCACAAAAAGAAAAAGAAAGGTAGAATCTTAGGGAAAAACTAGATTAGAGATTGAAAAAGGAAACCACAACAAAAAAGAGGATTTGAAATTGGCCTTAACATCAGTTTCAAATCCCTCTTAGAGAGTTGCCAAACAGCAGTTAAAGAAGAACACCAGCACAGCCCAACAGACAGCACTTCCTCATTATGATCAGTCTAGTAGCTAAGGCCTGCAACACAAACCAACCCGAAACACACCCTTATCAACTGCTATTTAGCAGCTTCAGAGTAAAACCCCCAATAACTGACTTTAGTATCCTCCATCATGAAAGCGAATCTACTCGGTCATTGGCAGCAGGGCCTTGGGCTGTCTCTGTGCTGCTCTTTTACATGCTCTGTAAACGGCACATCTCCTCGGCAGCCTTGAGGATGCAGTGACCCCTGGGATCGCATCAGCGCTCCATGCTGATGAGCAGTCTTTACAACCCCCCCCCCCCCCCCCCCACACACACACACACACACACACACACACACACACACACACACACACACACACACACACACACACACACACACACACTCGCTCCCAGGGGTGTGATCTGCTTCCACATCGAGGCAAACCGACACGAGGTCAGAGGTCATCTGGTTGACTGTTTTTGCAGGGAGAGGGCTGAGCAAGTGAAGAGGTAACTGGAGAGTTTATCCAGTTCTATGTTGCTCAGCAGGATCTCGCTGCTCTAACATGTATCTTTAATATGCTCGAGGGAGCCATCCCCCTGGTGGCTATACGCATTATCACAGGCATAGGTCTGCCAGTTTATTTTGATCTGCAGCTAGGCCAAGAAACTTCACATTGCTGGCATATTTACTCACACACCAGCAACTGGTTTATTCAGTGTCATAAAGTATGGAAAAAGCACTTGATACTGGAACACACTTCCCAAGCACACATGCTTCTTGACCTTGAGCGCTGCAGTGCAGTCGTCACAGCTTTGCATTGGTGTGGCGATGATAAAGCAAATAGCATGATAAAGCAAATAGCCTGAGACCTGGCAATCTACTACTAGACCTCAGCACTACATTGCATCTAGGTTCTCAGTCATCTAAAAATAAATATGCATATTCAATGTACAATAATTCTCTTTCAACAATCACATGGTTCCCAACCGATAACAATGATAACATTTCAAAACTTCTCCATGACTTGTCAAGGACCTTTAAAGAAATCTCCATGACCTTTCAGAACCTACAAAATTGCGTACTTTACTCCACAGGTTGGGCCTAATTATTGGATGAAAACTAGACAACAATCAACAACCTTTTCCATTCCTTTT
Organism: Clupea harengus; assembly: GCF_900700415.2. Lineage (NCBI taxonomy): Eukaryota > Metazoa > Chordata > Actinopteri > Clupeiformes > Clupeidae > Clupea > Clupea harengus. The sequence continues at coordinate 13,229,488 of NC_045158.1, read as the reverse complement.
CTAATAGACTACTAAGGCCATGTCAATTCAGCTGTATCACGCTGCAGAAATTTGCACAAAGAAACCATCCATGGAAGAGTACAATAATGTAATTAATTTCATTAGAACTACATACAACAATGAATATTCCAGGATACTAATAACAAACATAAGGTACAACCCACCCATCATTTTAAAGTTGGTGAAGCCCCCTGAAACACTGGCAAGCCCACAGGCCAAAGCAGCCCCAGTACGGTCAAATAATAAATATAAAGCCCTGGCCTGTGACATCATAAGGTCATAAGGAGAGAGCGGAACCTTCAGGTTTCCTTTGGCTAAGTGCTGCAGCACCCAGATGCGGTGGGACCACGCGTTGTAGTTGCTGGGGTAACGTCCTGCTGCGTCTGCGCACACGCGCATCTCCTCCTGCAGGAGCCGGCGCAGTCGCTCGTTGTGGCATGTGGCCTCCCCGTCCCCGCGCTCGCCGTCTGCCTGCTCCTTCTGCTCGCCAACAACAGGGCAGAACTCCCTCTGGAGCCGCTGCAGAACCCAGCGCCTGACACACACACACACACACAAACAAACACACACACACACACACACACACACACACACACACACACACACACACACACACACACACACGTCAAGAATGAGTCAAATAAACTATGATATAATGCTGACCAAAAAGAGACAGGTGAAGTCAACATTCATACAGTTCCAGCCTTGCGATCACATCAAGCCATTCAGACAACCTAATGATCACATTTAAACAAAATAGTATGTCAAATTATAAAGCTGTCTGGTGAGGCTCGATGCAACTGAAATCCTGTTTAAACTTTGCATGCTGTTCTCTTGCCCTGCATCCTTTTTTCTCTCTCTCTCTCTCTCTCTCTCTCTCTCTCTCTCTCTCTCTCTCTCTCTCTCTCTCTCTCTCTCTCTCTCTCTCTCTCTCTCTCTCTCATGCTGAAAGAGAATCACACGCTTGACTGAAATTGAGGACAGCACAACTGTGCCACCCTAATATTCTGCAGTCTCCCACGAGACGAGATGACTATCTGATCTCATCAGCTGGTGATGGGAGGCGCATAAATCAGTCATCCAGAGCAGAGAAAACAGCCTCAACCCTAAAAACATCCAAGCCTGGCTGAGTCCGTGCTGGCCATTTTCAATTGCATAACTTCAATCTGCACATAAATATTTCAGCCATGCTTTCTGGCGACATTGGCTAACACGCCGATCATGGGACAAGAATATAAAAGGCACTGTGCAAGAGTGTGACTGTGCAACAGCAACCAATTCTGTGTAAGCATTTCTTTCTGTTCAACTGTATGTCCTGTATCCCCAAACGAGTCACAAGGTGAAAACAGAGGTAAAGAGTTTGGCCAGACAGGGGCTGCCCCTGTCTGCCGTCACCCTCCACAGTCTTTCCACTGTGGTGGGATGGAATATGGGCCCCAAGACTCACCTGTGGATCCATGTCTCTGGACTCTTGGGGAACTTGGTCAGAGCGAGCTTCCCCAGGTAGAGGTCCTTCTCAGGAGACAGCACCCCACACTGTAGCAACTCCTTCCTAAAAGGGTAGGGGGGTGTCATTGAAATGCATACAACACGCATCATTTACTAGTTACAAAATATTCACAAAGTCTTACAACCTACTACTGGGGCCATTGAGCACTGAGTAAAGGATAGGGGTTCTTGTTTTCATGTGTTAGGAACGACAAAGAGACAGAAACATGATGAGACTGCAAGCATTCAGCTAGGCAAGAAGTGAGGGTCTTGTTCAGCTTCCATGCACTTACTACAGTAAAGAAACAGATACCTGACATTCCAAGCAGTGGTGAAATCTGGATTTAGCAGCAGCAACGTGCAGGTGACGTCTATAAGCGCTAGAGTGAGAAAGACAGAGAGAGAGAGGGAGGGAGAGATAAAAAGAAGGGGGAAGAGAGAAAAATATTGTTCTTAAAATACCTGAGTAATCACATAGCTTTTTCATTGTGGAGATGGGAGGTGGAAAACGTGCTTGAGATAGAATAGAGTGATAAAGCAAATGCCCTTTCAGCGTCCTCTGGACAGCCTGACTTCTTCCTCTTGAAACAAAAGGGCATTAATTGTAGTGCTGAAGTCGCTCGCCTCTGCAATTCACCCAGCCGTTTCACAGGCTGACTTCACCATGACCCAGAGGATGTATACAACCTACTGCTCATGTGCAGGCCATGTTTCAAATTAAGCTGATGCCAAGGCAGCTACTCTTTCTCAAAGTGCATACACGCCAACAGTTAATCATGCTTGTGGGGTTACTCTTTAAGAATGCTTCAATTACACTGCCAATAACATGTCTGTGTAAAAATATGTGAATAACATTAAGGGCTATGGGCATATCAATGTTCAACAGGAGTGTCCAATCAAAAAATCAACTGTGGACTATAGATTTAAAAAAACACACACACAAACACACACAATGGCAAAGCATTTTCAGGGCACCTTACCTTCCCTGTCAAGCCACTGTTTCCTCTGTCTGTAGAGAAGCAGCTTGTTGTGGACGTAGGGCAGGAGGAACTTCACACACCAGCTCTCCACTCCCAGCTTGTTCTCCACCAGGACAATGGGGCTCCTGTTGAACCTGGCTTCCGGACAGGGGATGAGTCCAATCTCATCACTGTGAAAAGGAAAGATCAAGAATTCAACATCTATGTGTTGTGATGTGTTTGTCCTCAGTGTGCAGCGGAAAATGAGGACTGCACGCCATATGGGCTCAATTCTCGAGACAGAGCATGTTGTGAAATCTCAAGGTTCCACACACACCACCCCACCCCCCCCCCCCCCCCCCATCCCGGACAGGTGCTTTGGCCGGGCATCAGGAAGACATAAGACACGAATGAGACACGACCTTTGGGTTGAGACATTAACATAAGACACTAGTGATGCAAGAGTCGGGTCAACATCGATCAAAGTCTCAACCCTCAGTTATGCACACTGCAAGAACAACTTGAAAATTGAAACCTAGGTCGTGTTTAACCTGATGCTGCCTATGCTCTACTTATGACATGATCTACATGTCTATCTTTAAAACAGGGAGCATCGGCGGTAAACAATGAGTGGTATTCATACGAATTTTTGAAGATGTGTTTTATACCTCTGAGTGACATCTATTCCAGTCCAATGTAATCATAGTTGAGCTGTATTTGAAATTCGTATGACATACTTTAAGACACAGCCTAAACTATTTTTAAGCAGCAGTATTTAGCAGAAACCCAGGACCTGCTTCATCAGCATTCTTCGAAGTGTGCATTGTTTACATCACTTGAACTTGTAATTGTTTGAGTCACATGACTGTGTTGATGGTGAACAAACGTGTCCACAAGAGAGGAGCACTAGAGAAAGAAGTAAATACGAGGACTATTTTAAACCATACTGGCAAGAAGCTAAACAACGTTCAACGTCATGTTACAGCTCTGCTTTTCCATCAGCCAACCTTTTCGCTTGGCAGGATTTAGTAGAGCTAACAGATATCAAGCTTCAAAAGTTGTGGAAATTATTTCAATTGTTGTACTAGTTTTGCTGGTATTTCTATAACTACCAAACAAGAGTAACATTTAGGGTTAACTTGGTTGGTCAGTCGGTAGATGCCTTGTTCGTTCGCTGTCGTTGCATGGAAATGAAATAGTTTGCCCCGGTCTTTCAATTGTCGCTAGAATGCTTGCTAGCGCAGCCAGCTAAATTGTGGGAAAACCGCATGCAGCTCGGCCAACCATCAACATGACAACCAGTGCACATCTTACATTGAATAATAGTACATGCTTTCAGATATTACATCAAATCTACTGCACACCCCACACATGAACACCGGGTACCAGGTGGCGGTGCTTTAGCGTTAGCTTAATAGCTTGTTAGCCAAAGCACGTAAACCTGTTTAGAATAGCTACTGTATAGCATTTGCTAATTTAGCGATAGCTAGCTAGCTACCTTCGAATTAGAAGTTGGTCATGTAGCTTAAGTGGCCTCTGATATTAGGCTACCAGAAATCATGCTAGATCTACTCCCGTCAACTCATTCTAAACTTTCTAAATTTCAGCAACAGTAGCATAAATAACTTACATGTTAGGGTTTCTCTTAAACGCGTTATTAATATCTTTCATAACTCTTTGAACCAAAACGTCCACCTCCTCTTCCGACTCAGCCATTTTCAGAATAACGCTGACGTCAAGGGGGCGTGACCCATCCTCATCCGGGACATTTAGAAAACCTAGCCGCAACCGTGGACGCAACAACCCAATGACATTTCACCATAGCAACGCAACACACCAGCTTTGCTGTTACAAGTTAACAGCCTGGGCCAGTTGTGTTTACACAAATGCTTATTAGAAAACAACAGAAGACACACATTTTATTTTTTTGCAGACCTGCAAAAATTGTCGAAAGCACGATCGTTTTCATTGTATAAAGTGGCTTAATGTGGTGTTTTTCAGAATTACACAGCTACGTCCGGAATTCATGTTTATGACATCAAGGTTCCAACGCTTCTGAGGTGCCAGTTGTACTGTGAGATGTTGTAAAGAGGTCAGAGTCAGGAAACTGAAGGTCATTTCTAAATCCCAAAGATGTACTACAGCCGACCAACTCTTGTTTCAAACTGGTGAGTGAATTTGGTTTGCATAGCATTTAACTGTGGTCAGTAGTAATATACCTACACAATTTATCAGTGTAGTTAGTGGTGGCGATCTCCTCCAAAAATATCTTCTGCCTCATCTCATGGTTTTTGTCTGAAGGGACTGTCAGCACTGTAAAAGGTTATGATTTATGCATACAATTATTTGCCAAATAAAGCAAATTGAGATTTTCATTAAAGGCACAAGAACAGAGAAGCAGAGCCCAAAGACTATGATTTCACAACATGCCCAGAAGGAAAGAAATTCCTCCATAAATCCACATATCAACATTTTGGGACATGCAAAGATGTAGTAAGTAAAAGCACAGCAGT
>NC_045158.1:12861608-12911530 GCF_900700415.2 Clupea harengus | reverse complement strand
ATTCTCTCTCCATTCTTGCCTTCAGTTGCCATTCTTGGCAGGAGACTCCGACCTAGATCAACTGACAAAAATATTTGAAGCATTGGGAACACCAACAGAAGAAACGTGGCCGGTACGTTTTTATTTACAGCAGTTGGCTCGCTAAACATGGACACTGGGCAATAAGCGAAGGAAAAGAGGAATTCCAATAATTTACATACACCCTCCAACAAAAACTCTTGACTGGTAGACTCAAAACACCAAAGATACCATACTAGTTTTTTTGCGATTTTGTTTTGTGTTTGACAACACCAAGGACTGTACCAAGGACCTTTGCATGAGCTTTATTTACATGTGCATATTCAAAATACTATTAACAATGAATATGTGGTCTATAAGAAGAATTAGAGATTCAATTATAAGATCATTTACCCTTTTTGAGTAAACTTCAGTACAGTTTGCCATCATTGTACGCTAATCATGCCTTTGTGTTTGTCTGCTTTTAAAGGGGATGACCAACCTCCCTGACTATGTGTCATTTAAGCTATTCCCTGGAACTCCCCTTGAGCATATATTCAGCGCAGCTGGAGATGACCTTCTGGAGCTACTGCAGGGATTATTCACCTTTAACCCCTCTACCCGGCTCACAGCGACACAGGTCAGTATCCCACTGGCCAGGCTTGACATGCAATGATTCTAAGCATTCCTTGCTAATGCCACAAAGTGGCAAGTAACCTCCATAATCCACGTAAAATGTAAGGAATGGTTTCCCAGTGCAGAGGCCTTGTAAAATTCTGGAGGGATAATGAACAAAGCACCTCAGGCTGTTAAACAGGTGTTTATCAGCACTGGTAAATTGCCCCCTATATTTTTCCTGCTTTGCCCAATCCAGTTGAAATGTCAGTAACCTCGTGCCCAGAGATAAACATGAACACTCACTCCCATCCCTCTGTTTGGTCCATGCAGTCTCTTAAGATGAGGTACTTCAGTAACAGGCCGGGACCAACCCCAGGACCTCAGCTTCCACGGCCAAATTGCTCAACAGAAGCCCTCAAGGAGAAGGAGAACCTCGTTATTGGGACTAAAAGGAAACGTGATGCCATATCTGAGGGTTAGTTTACCATTTGTATCACTGCTGTTCTGCAACCTTGTTTGAGGCTGTAACATCTCTTTGTGAGATATTTTAGGTGGCATTATGGGAGACCTATACCGCTATTGCTATTTTGCATTGAGCATTAAACATGTTGTCCAACTGCCTTGTGTATTTTGTTGAGAAGACTAAGTGAACTGCTTATTCTTGATGAAAATCTGTCAAACAAGGCAATCGAGTCATACATGGGTGTGTATTTTGAACCTTGCATAATTACTCTGACTTCACTGTTTTATTTCAGGGACTGTGTCCAAGAAATTGGTATTTTGAGTGAGACTTTTTACTGTCTGAGGCGGAGGTTCATGACATTTCCGCGATTATGTTCCATGGTTTGGTCAGGAATTCAGGAAACTCAACACAAAGGTTTGATGACTGAGCCTGCTAAAAAAAAAAATCTATTCGTCTGCTTGAACGGAATAGTGGCATGTATTTTTGTTTTTCAATGTAATTATTTTATTTTTGTAGATGTTTTGTATGTGCTCTGCATAATTAAATTATGATGAATTTGTCGTGTTTGTTGTTGAGTATTCATTTTACATGTTAATTAAGTCTCAAATTTGCCGTATCATTAAATTGATGGCGCGCTGTTATGGAAAAAAAGGGACGGGTGGGAATCCGGTCAAATCACTTACACACCTACAATTGAACTTAAACACAATACATGTACATCCGCTACACGGCATGCAAATGTCCCTCTTGAAGTGAAATGTTTTTTTACTGCACTTATTTATTTATTAGGTTAACGTTGGTAAAATCATTACAACAAGTGTTCCATCCACAAAATGCCTTAGGTTTGGGGGTTCGGTTTCAGTGGAGAGCCATGACGACAACGGAAGTAACTAGCAAAATGTTGAAAATTAATTTGGATGTCATTTGAAGGCTTGCTTAGGCATCGACCTAAGATTGAGCCAAGGTTCGCACCAATGACTGTTTTACTCTAAGGCAAACAAACAAATACAAAGAAGATTTTAGCAAAATTTCTATACAGCGTCGCCTATCAGCTTCACGGTGGGTCGTATACGCATCACTGCCTTTTGTCTGCCTAGACACTCACCAGACGCACGCTGGTCGAGCTAGTGAGAATAGGTGGAAGTCGGAGCGATACCGCTCTTAATTTTATGAGTGATACATCATCGAATAAAGAGGAATATAACGTCAGTCTTGGGTTGGATTTTCAACTTGAACAGTAATAATGTGCAACCAATGCTGTCTTTCCCAGGTGAGTTGTTATCGTGTTTTATAGTAACGCACTATTAGATTGAACTTGTTAATGTGACATACACGGGAGTCGTTAGCATCGGGATCGGATTTGTGTTCAGTAGCTCCTTAGCTAACATTGTTTTTTTTTATTGTGGGAATAAGATCTGATTAGTCAAGTGAAAAGTCAAGTTTCGTTCAACAATGAAGTCAAGTCAGTCTTTATGTTGTTCTAGAGTGTCAGAATAATCTGTTACAAATGGCCGGGAATGAACGCTATTGTCGAGTTTTTGTTTTGTTTTGGCGATACAAAGAAATAACAACTCCAAACATGTCACGTCGGAAATATTCACTTTCTTTGATACTTGCCTCATTAACCGTCTCTATCATTTCAACAACTGGAATTTTGGCGAGTTGGTTAGTTGCGTAGTTGCCTACACAGCGAGATGGAAGTGAACTGACTACATATTCCTTACTTGAATTCATTTCTTCAGTGTAAGTGTCTAGGTGAGGCTACCATGTAGAGGAAGACCTGTCAGGGCATTGTTTTTGGTTTGGGGTCGATGGCTAGTTTGGACTCAGATTCAGCATAACGCTAGCTGAGTTTTTTTAGAAGTTGCATTCACTTCAGGTGACGACTAAGTAACAACATTATCCTGAACACTAACCATTAGATAATCTACCAGCATGGCACATTTGACAGTATCTATAGATTTTTTGGAATTTTAGGTGGTGACAACAAAACTGACAGTAATGTCATGCCATGCTCCAAGCCATGTACAAAATGGTTATTTATTGTAAAGGAAGTGGTTTTTACAGGTATACTTAGTTAAAAAGCAACACAGCAAGTTAACATTGGTCAATTCCAGTAAAGATGAAGGGAATGAGAGTAGTCCTTTGGTCAATATTGTCCTTGCTACAGTCTCCATATGCTAATTTCTGCTTGAAGTGGGCCTCATTTATAGGCTGAGTTTTTTTATTGTGCATGGTCTGAGGGTGGTCTTTTCATTTCCTTGTAGAATCTGTGAGGCGGTTTGTTTGTATAAGATTAGTGCTGGGAAGAGGAGGGGGAAGATGCCAGCAGCCAAAAGGGATTCAGCGTCTGGATTTCTGTCTCATTAGTGTAGACCTGTCAAAAGTCAGTTGTTGGCCGGCATCTTGGGTAAACGGCATGTCTGACACACATAAACCACCATGGAGTTGCTGACATGGGGAATGTCCCACAGGGATATCCCTATCAACAGAACATGTCCTCTTCAGGTCATTCAGTGTAGACAAAGGGCACTGACAAAAGCAGCTTTAGGTTTAAAGTGTTGTCGTTTTTTTCTGTGATTCCCCCCCCTCTCGTTTAGTCGGTTAGATACTTGAGCAGTTGAGAATTCAAATGTGTCACGTTTTCCGTAAACTCCACACGAATATTTTGTGTAAGGGCCCAGGGTGCTGTCTATTGGATTGCCAGGCCTCACATGCGCTTCCATTATTAGTTGGCAAGGAGGTTGCTCCCAGCAAAGGCATGATGAAATGCCTTGAAATGCACTCTTGGATGTTTTCTTTATGCTGCCCGAGTACACAGTGTTTTGTGGATCTTCCACGAAGGGGAGGGGAGGCATTGTGTCCTTGCTAGGCTATATATTCTCCGTGGCCTGATACTGGAAAGATGGAAAGCTTTTTCCTACAACTCCAACAGCGATTTTCCAAGAGGAGTAGCTTAATTCTCACTGCAGAGTTTCAATGAAGGGACAAAGGATCCTCGCTATTTCAAAGTGTCGCACTGTGAGCAAGAGCTTCACACTAGTATGCAAACTTGTGGAGGTTTGGAGTCGCCAGTTCAACCTAGATATGCTGTCTGAAGGTTCATTTCAACTGTTTTTATAGAAGGTTTCTCTGTTTAAGAGGTTGGTTGAAGCTTGGGGCTGCAGTTTTTTTCCTGATGGTAACCTACTGTTTTGTCTGTTTTTTATTTTCTTACACCTGCATAGAGATTACTCACACCCTCTGAATAGTAATCATCAGGCTCACTTTGTTCTCCCATAAGCATTTCATTCTTCCACAAATATTCAGCAGCCTAGGTTCCTCAAATGTCCAGCGTAGCCATAGTCTCTATTTACTCTAAGACAAAAGGCAACTTCTGTGTACACTTGAAACAGTGAAGTGATACATTTTTTCCACTCTTGTACTATCACCCTGCTAACAGGGCAGTGGTACAACAAAGGAGTCATTGATCAAATTGGAACTGTGGTGTTATTGTCAAGGCTATTTTACTATCCTTGATGTTATGAATGCAGACATTCTGAAGTTAGGCGAACTGTAGTAGGGTAATACTTTAATATAACCATGTTCATTTCCTATGGTTTGAAGTCACAAGAGCTGCTAAAGATGGTTCCATCTTAATGTCCCAACATTAAATGTGGAAAGATCGAAGCATTGCACATTACATTGAAAGGAAGTGCATTGTTGACAGAACAGTGTGAAGGACTTAGTTGCAAACATTCCTTTTCCACTCATCACTAAGTAAAATAAAATAATACAAATCCAGAGATTGACTTCTTCCCTGATTGCTCCTCAAAATAAGGGCATTCCAGCCATTAGCCTATCTGGTCTATGAGTGCTTCTCACAGGTCTCTAATAGCTTAGACTACACTCATGTGAAACCATTGGCCTTTTACTTTTTGTGTGTGTGTGTTTTGCATGTATTTGCCAACTGGTGTGATGACTCATAGTTATCCAGCCGGTAGTGCTGTGAGTCAGTTTGTTTTCAAGCAGTATGCATAGCTCTTTCTCTCAGCTAGACATGCAGTTACACTCGACTATGCAGTCACACACACAGGTTTTCGTTGATTCGAAAGATGCACCCCTGGAAAACACCCCTCGCTATGAAAGATGAGCCAGACCCAGGTAGCCCTAAAGAGGTTTGCAGATCCTGGCCGCAGGAATCCGTGAAACGGGACGAGGAAGTCTCCATCTACACTCTCTGTCTCTCTCATGGATGGGGTTACAGCAGCTAGGTCATTGTTTCGTTGCTGGATGGCCTTTGTGTGTGAAGCAACAAGGCCCTATCGCCTTTCACCAAAGGCCCCAGCTAGCAGCTGGTGGACATGAAAGGGGGGCACTCAACAGGCCAAAAGAGCACTCCTTTTGTGTGGGGGGCTTTGGGCGAGCATCCCTCGCACAGCATGGGAGAGGTCAGCGTGGGGGGTTGGGCATAGCCTGAGGCATAGACATATATAGGTCTATGTCTATGGCCTGAGGGCCTATCTTTATACTCAGGCCACTATGCCACCATGCTGCATTGACCAAAGTGAAGGAGGGCCCTTTTCTCAGGGTGGGTTGGTGGGTAGTCAGTCCTGTGGGCAAGCAGACCAATCGTGGCTATGGCCAACCCCTCCCACGTCCACATTGGGTCCAGCCGCCGCTGTGGCTGGAAGAGGCTGAATTTAGGTGCGCACCGTTTGCTTAGTGGTCCCTTCCCCGCTGTCTTTTTTTGGTCGCATGTGCAGTCAAGTTATTTGCAGTTTGTTCTGTGCACGGAAAAAGCGAAATGCTAAATTGTACAAAGAACCTGAAAGGAAGTTTTCACTATTTGGGTCCAAAACATTCTTTGTTTCACCCTCCTGTATTCCATGTATGCTGGATTAACTTGGTTTGTTTTTGGCTCTTGCTGAAAAAAACAACAAGACGTAGACTTCAAATGAAGAGTGAACAGCATGGATTTCATTCCTCATCCTCTAAATTCTCTCTGTGACTGAAATGTTCCATCCAGACAGCAGATGAACAGATAAAGACATTTCCAGATGCGCTCTCTCAAGGCCACATCAGCTCTGCCTTGTAGAATTGATACAGCCTTAATGCCTGTAATCTCTCTGGATGTGCCTCTCCTCTGCTACTTTACTGCTGCTGACAGGCGGCCATGGAAACAATCCTGCTCCTGCCGTGTCAGCAGCCAATAGGAATTGGTCTGTGGAATGGGTAGAGCTGGTACTTGACCAATAGGAACAGCTTGTGGTTGATCTGCGGTTGTGAGCTCGTTCCTGCTGTATTGAGACTCTTGGTGTTGTGATGTTGGCAAGTGGGCATATAAATACGATATCGTCAACAACAATGAGCATATGTAGGATTCAAGACTTTATTTTTTGTTTATAACAAGCAGGCAATAGGCTGATACTCTTCCACTGTCTTTAGTCTGGCAGCAACACTAGTGTGAAAAAAGTGCACAAAAGACTCAAATACGATATAGTCAGAAACAACAATAAAAATCGTTAGGACACAAAATATGATTACACAAAATGGGCTCATGGGGAATACAGGGTGTCACCCATAATATGCAGTAATGTAGTGTGTTCAAGGGAGCAGAAAGCCCAGTGTGGAATGGTAAAAGAAAAATAGCATATTCTGTGTTTCATTTAACGTCTCTCTGTTGGGTTATCTTTCTTGTGCTGCCTTGTGCCTTGTTCTCATGTTTTATTTATTCATTTTCTCCCTCAGCTGGCCTGCTGTTGTGGCACAGCGGCCTGTTCGCTATGCTGCGGCTGCTGCCCCAAGATAAAGCAGTCCACTGGCACACGCTTCATGTACGCACTGTACTTCATGCTGGTCACCGTCATCTGCGTCGTCATGATGTCACCGACCGTGGAAAAGGAGATGCAGGAACATGTAAGTCTCGCCGATGGCCAACGTCCTTATCGCCGTGTCTGCTTGGCCAAGTTTCAGCTTGCTCTGCTCTGACGCACCCTCTTTACAAACACGTGCCCTAGCCACAACAGTTCGAAAGAAAGAAAAAAATATGGGGATAAACACAAGGGTGTTCTGTGTTTTATATTTTGACTGTGCGAGTAATAAAAGTTCTAAAGGAAGAGGGTAAAACCACAGGAGAATGCCCCAATAAATGCATTTTAAATCACTTCCCTCACCCTTTTGTAGTCTAATAAAGAGAGACTTTCCCACTAATCTCAGACGCCCTTGAAAATAGACAAGCCCCCTCTTTCCTCTAAAATCTATGTTGAATCCCCACCTCATCTCCAGCTATTGAGGGACACAACCCCACAAAAGATATTTTAATTTTGTTAAGGAAACACTAGGAGAAACTAGGCCCCTCAACCCCCCCCCCCCCCCACCACCACCCTTGACAGTAGCAGTAGTTCCTAGGCTGCTGTCCTCTTCCTTGGAAACTGGGAGCACAATGGAATGTTGTCCTGGTGCTATGGGAGAAACATTGTGTGGCGTCGGACTGTCATGTGTGCCCTGGTTTACAGGCTGGTCGTGCCTCTGCTATTGTACTCGGAGGCGGTGTTGACTCCCCTGCTGTTTAAAATTTCACATGAGAACAAGAGACCAGTCAAGTAACAAAGAGCCCCCCCCCCCAGGTCCCGAGAGTGCATATGTACTTAAAACAAGACAAGAGTTAGCAATACCAGTTTCAAGAGAAAGTACAGTGGGGAAAATAAGTATTTGAACCCCTGCCGATTTCGCAAGTTTGGCCACTTGCAAAGAAATGTGTGATCTATAATTGTAATGGTAGGTGTATTTTAACAGTAATAAATAGAATATCAACAAACAAATCCAGAAAACTGCATTTTATAACATTTATGACTTAATTTGCATTTGATGCAGAAAATAAGTATTTTAACCCCCAAGCAAACAGCAAGAATTCTGGCTCCCAATGACCAGTTATGTGCCCAAGAAGCACACAGATTAGTCCTCATTAGGCCTAACAAGGTACACCTGATCTCAACTGGTGACGTGTATAAAAGAAACCTGTCCAAAGAATCATACTTCACACCTTCAACCTCACCACCATGGGCAAGACCAAAGAGTTGACCAAGGACGTCAGAGATAAGATTGTAGACCTGCACAAGGCTGGAATGGGTTACAAAACCATCAGCAAGCATCTTGGTGAGAAGCAGACAACTATTTGTGCGATTATTCGTAAGTGGAAGCAATACCAAACAACTGTCCATCGCTCTAGGTCTGGGGCTCCATGCAAGATATCCCCTCGTGCGGTATCGGTGATCATCCGAAAGGTGCAGAATAACCCCAGAACTACACAGGGGGAGCTTGTGAATGATCTCAAGGCAGCTGGGACCACAGTCACCAAGAAAACCATTGGCAACACACTACGCCGTAATGGTTTGAAGTACTGCAGAACTCGCAAGGTCTCCCTGCTCAAGGAAGCACATGTACAGGGCCGTCTGAAGTTTGCCAATGAACACTTGAATGATTCTAAGGAGGATTGGGAGACAGGATGTGGTCAGATGAGACCAAAATCAAGCTCTTTGGCATCAACTCGACTTGCCGCGTTTGGAGGGGGAAGAATGCTGAATATGACACCATCCCCACCGTCAAGCATGGAGGTGGAAACATTATGCTTTGGGGCTGTTTCTCTGCCAAGGGTACAGGACGACTCCACTGCATCGAGGGGACTATGGATGGGGCCATGTAATGTGGAATATTGGGCTTGAACCTCATTCCCTCATTCCCTCCCATTGAAACGCAACCTTAAGGATTTGGAGAGGATCTGCAAAGAGGAGTGGACCAAAATCCCTCCTGAGATGTGTGTAAACCTGGTGACCAACTACAAGAAAAGTCTGACGTCTGTGCTTGCCAACAAGGGTTATTCCACTAAGTACTAAGTCATGTTTTGCTAGGGGTTCAAATACTTATTTTCTGCATCAAATGCAAATTAAGTCATAAATGTTATAAAATGCAGTTTTCTGGATTTTTTTTGTTGATATTCTGTTTCTCACTGTTAAAATACACCTACTATTACAATTATAGATCACACATTTCTTTGCAAGTGGCCAAACTTGCGAAATCGGCAGGGGTTCAAATACTTATTTTCCCCACTGTACATAGCGTTTCTGTTCTTATTAGAGTTTCTGTTTGGAAAAGAAACCACCTCTTAAAGACATTATAGATGATAATTACTAGAGCACTTTGAGCTGATGTGCAATTTATAGGCCAGACTTTCACCTTTACACAGAGCCTTCAAAGGTGTGTCCATGTTTTCTCTTTTCACATATTTCAGGACGGATCTTGTTGAACATTTTTCCTTACCCCAGGCTGCAATTACTTGTACTGAATGTAACGTACGAGGCCAAGGATGTATCATTGGGTTTTCCACATGGAAAATGCTACACAGCTGAAGCTAAGGGCTCTCTTAGCCAATTCTGTTTGCTCTTCACGAAATAAGATATTAAATATTGGACTTAGGTTGACACCTAATGTCGTGGAGAAGAGTCAAACTTTGAGAGTTGCATTTACTTTATGGTTAAATCGCCCAGGAATAGCTTGCATGGCCTGCTGAGCCAGTGCTATGAGTCATCTGAGTTCACAGACTGTGTGTAGGCCTACTAGAGTTGTTGCACAGCCATCATCTGTCTGTTTTTTTACTGGTTCTCTCAACAGAAATCCACTGCTTTAAACTGTTTGAAATTTATGAATTATAGGTTTTCTGTGTTTTTGTGCTTTTAAAGACAAGAAATATTCCAAGACGTTTATTAGATTTACGATTTGATATTTGGACCTTAACAATAGACATGTGGGCAGGTTTGTAATCCAGTGTTCAGTTAAATTATTTTGACAGTCCACAGCATAAAATGCAAGCTAGGCCACTTGGCTCTCACTCTTCTTCTGCGCTGAACTCCTGCTCTGTCATGCGCCCTCAGATCCCATTCTACAGCGACATGTGTGACAAGCTGAGCGCCGGGGAGAACTGCAAGGACCTGGTGGGCTACTCGGCTGTCTACAAGGTCTGCTTCGGCATGGCTTGCTTCTTTTTCTTCTTCTGCATCTTCACCATACGCGTGCAGTCCAGTACGGACTGCCGGGCGGCCATTCACAACGGGTACGTCTCAGAGTTCTCTGTCACTCTCTGACACACTCACTCACTCACCCACTCTCTCTCTCTCTCTCACTCACACACACACACACACACACACACACACACTTGCATACAAGCACACACTCTCACTCACTTCTCATCATTGAGCTCCCTACCGCACTCTGACACTCTCTCTCTCTCTCTCTCTCTCTCTCTCTCTCACTCTCTCACTCTCTCTTTGTCCATCCACAATGGGTATGTATGTCTGCCTTCTCGCCCAATCTCTCTTTCTCTCCCTCGCTAACTCTCTCAGTCTCTCTCTCCGGCTCACTCTAAGAAACTGTGTTTCTCTCCGTCTCTCTTTTGATTTGATTGTTTTTCCTCTGATTTTTGGGGCTGGTGTCTCTAACCCCCTACCCTATCAAGACATCATGTGTCTCTCTGAACACGTCCAAGGCTTCACTAGTATGCGGGATCACATGTATGCTTTGGCAGGCAGCCTTTTTTTTACCGGCCTGCCCCCCGAACAGCTTTTAGCTGCGAGCGGCTTATCCCACCCCCCTCCGCTGTCTCCCCCTGCTCCTTCGTTCTCCTCCCACACCACTCGCCAATGAATAGATCTATTAATTCCGACAATCTGGCCAAAGGAAGTTGCTGCAGAATGAGTCTTATTCTGCCCCTTACAAATCAAATTTCTTAGCCCCCATAGAGAGCGCTTAAGATCATAATTGGATCCACAATAATTGGATGTTTGTGAGGTATGCAAATATTGCTAACCAGAGGGATGTGTATGGGTGGGTTTTCTATTTCCGAGCGAGCGGGGGTGAGAACATGGTGACACACAAAGAAGCTTGTGCCCGCCATGCTTGTGTACTACGTGTAAATCTACTGAATGTCACTTCTGAAAGCTCTGGGTACATCTGTAAAGTTTTCTCCTCTATATACTTCACCATAACACAATCAGCAGTAACAAACAAGATGGCTGATTTTGTACTCAAAGGCCAACCGAAAGTAGCAACACCCAGATCATGTGTGATGAATCATAGGCACTGTGATAATAATCTGATGTGTTTGGGGCTTTTGTTCCTCCCATATGCAGGTTCTGGTGCTTCAAATTTGTGGCTCTGCTGGCCTGCTGTGCAGGAGGATTCTTTCTTCCAAATCAAGAAACCTTTCTTGAAGGTACAGTTGAACTTTCTCCAATCAGTTCTGTCTTTTCTGCCACATTATCATACCAAAAGATCGAACCTCCCAAACCTATATGGGCCATTCTACCGAATTGGTGCAAAGTGTGGTCCCACAACAAGAAAAACTATTTACAAAACAATTAAGTATTCAGACATAGATATTTACTAAGAACATGTTATGGTCTATTTAAACCCAAGACATTAAATGAGATAGGGATAAGCTAAATATATACAAAATCATCATTTATAGGGTACTTTCTATTGGGAAGTAGCTGTCCCTAACCCTGACATCTAAATTTCAGTTATCAAAAATAACACTTTTTACATTTTTTAGATTTTTTTCAATTATCTAATTTCAAAGATCTTTATGATTAAGTTTAAACAGAACTTGGAAGATTTAGATTTATTGTGGGTTTAATAAAAAAAAAAAAAAAACTATACTCAAAAAATCATGTCCATAGTTTTCATGTCACTACCGAAACACAGGAGTTTTAGTCCGTTGGCTGAGCCTGTTTTTTAGCCACACCCCTGCATTTATAACCAGGCAGTGATACTGCATCCCTGTCCCTCATGGCTGAATGGTAAGTAGCTAGATCCCATACTTTTGATATAAATGTGTTCCAAAGTCTGAAAATCAGTGTGTAACCTTAAGAATTGTCACTACCGAACACCTTTTTTTCTTTAATTAAGTAAACTTTTTGGGGTTTCATGCAAAGTATTATGTTTGTTTGTGTGTACACCTCTTCAAAGATTTGTTTGCTAGCCATGTGCTTGCTAGAATTATTTATTTATGCTCAAATTTAGCTAGAACTGTCACTACGGAAACAGTCACTACGGAAACAGCCACTACCAAAACATATGGTAAAGTTTCGGTAGTGACATGATCGTTTCGGTAGTGACATGATCGTTTCGGTAGTGACAAAATGGAATGGTAAGTAGTTCAATCCCATCATTTTGAAATAAATGTGTTATGTGGACTAAATGGTAAAGATGTAGATAATGCTGATTTCTATCTGAAATTGTTCAGGAGAGAAAGAATCATAAGACAACAAAATGCCAAAAGGAAAAAGTGGAGCAGAGAGGCTGAGAGAATACCGGCAAAGAGTGAGGGATGACCCAGTGAAACACCAAGAATATTTAAGGAAGGAAAGAGAAAGAAATAAGAAACGAAAGGAAGGAAAGTTGAAATGTATCAGTGATTTATCCAACAGGGAGCAAAAGAAGGTCAGAAAATCATGGAGGAAAAGACAGCAAAAGCACAAAACATTTGTGTTTTTAATATTCCCAACCTAAAGCATGGTATGAGTTAAGATTAAGGAATAAGGTTGAGGAAATATGATACAACCTTGCAAACAAAATAGCTACCGAAACAGTGCTGTCACTACCGAAACAGTGCAGTCACTACCGAAACACTGGATGTTTTATAAAAAATAAAGTATATTGAGTTATCAACTAAAATGTTATGATACTGATTGGTTTAATGTATGTTCAATTTCATCAATCATCAACTCTGGAATCAATATGATCAGTATTTTGCATTTTACAAAGAAATATTGCACTTAGATTTTGATGAATTGTATAAATTAAACTTTGAAATTTGGTAAAAATTTCATTTTTATTGATTTCATTGTGAAAACCTTCAAGAAATATTTGTAAAAATACTCTTCAGAGAAGGGAAGGAAACACAATCTGAACAGGTTAATAATAATACGTTTTTACTATAGTTTATTACTATGTTTCGGTAGTGACAATTTTTGGGAGAGGAAAAACATTCCAACACATTCTGAAAATACAATATAAAAATTGACGGTTCATTTACTAGATATGTGTACTTTAGATATGGTACAATATATATACGGACAAAGTTTTGGGAATAAAACATACACATTTTCAAAATATTTCCAACCTGACTTTGCACCAATTCGGTAGAATGGGCCAGATATACATCTATATATTCTAGCCTCTAACCTCAAAGATAAACTACATATACCATGCATTCCAGAAGTCTCTCGGTCTCCTTGCAGATCCAACCTCTCTTCTTTGAAAATGCAAAGAAACAGCACACTGTAGCATTCCTCCGCTACGGTCTCCCTGACTCTGCAGCCGCTGCGCGTGTTAAACAAATGAATGTCTTCTTCAAGGGTTCATGAACTCCTTGGGGCCCGTTTCACGCTGTTGGAGCGCTAGCCGCTCAGCGGGAGAGGAGATTTGGGCCTGGCCCGGTCCTTGCCGGCTTGGCCCGGGGAAAAGCAAGAGGCGCTGGTCCCTTTGCTGTCATCAGGCTCTCCATCTGCTGTCCTTGTGGAATCCATGTGTTTTTTGTTTGCTTGTCTTTGGTGGCAAACTTTGAGACCGATTTATAGCAAACTTAATTATTCGAAAAACATTTTCAAAGTGTTGCATTTTGCCGTCTCGTACGGTTTACGTTAGCACCTAGCCAAACAATAGAGGATACTCATCCACAACAGATTAGTTGTTTGTGAAGTGATTATTATTGATGTGCAAGCAGGCTGTAGAGAGTTGAAGATGAAGAAGGCACAACAAAGTCCAGGCCACCTTGCCAACAGGGAGAAATGTGCGAGCAGTGAGAGACCATGCAGAGAGCTGTTCCCTCTAATCTAGTTTGTCAGAGATTGCTGTAACTCAGTTAAGCATGGTGATGTTCAGGGGCTGATTCTTCCTGGCAATCTTGCATTCACAGTGTAGCAAGCAGCAATATTTCTTTTAAATATGATAACAATACAGCCTTGAGCATGGCAAATGATGAACGTCAGCTAATAAAAAGTTGTTCAGTGTTACAAAGGCGCAGTCCTGGAAGCTGTGTGTGCTCTCAAAAATGATTGGCTGTTCCAAGATGGAGGACTGCAACCTTAAGTTCAACTGAAGTATTAATTTATAACCAGGTCAATGTGCTTCTAGTTGCACAGTGTCACCCTGTGTATGTTCGATAGATTTTTAATTTTAATTTTGTTCACCATTCACCTCTGCAATACTAACAAAGTAATAACTTGAAATGTAGTTTTTTGGTGAGCTTACTAAAGTATTCTGGTACCACTGTTCTAATAAACTAGATTTGGCCCTGAATCGAATTGCAGCAATCTTACCACAAAATTCCATTTTGGAATTCTGGCAGCAGAACTGCCTGGCTGGGTTCTATGAGTTTTCAAGATTGGACCTATAAGCACTCTTTCTGGAGAATGCCACTCACTAACTCCCTCTCCCCCTTTCCCTCTCTCCCCCTCTCCCTCCTCCTCTCCCTCTCTCTCTCTGGATTCAGTGTGGCGCTACGTGGGGGCAGTCGGAGGCTTTTTCTTCCTCCTCATCCAGCTCATGCTCCTGGTGGAGTTCGCCCATCGCTGGAACCAAAACTGGTAATGATCCATTTATTACTTCTGCTTGATTAAACCCAGTACATCCAAAGCACGCAGAAACATGTCCTTGCATCCACCAGAGGTTCCATCTGCTATAGCCAGCGTGGGAGACATAGATAAATACAAATCAGTCATGGTGAATATATCAATTACAGGTAGACAGCAGCCCTATAGACCCACATGAAGCCATTTCCCTGAACTCTTTCACAGCGACTGTTGTGAAATGGAAGCAAAACAACTCTGCAGTCTGCACAACTGGAATCCATTAAGCATTGGAAGGGAAGATGTACTGTAGTATTAACGGCTCATAATTTCCACTGTATGTCTCCCAGGGTGGTCCACAGCCTAAACATTAAAAACGCTTAAGCAGAGCCAGGGCCCCTTATGCTACAGATATGATGGAAGCAAAATTACAACCCATTACTTTCAAGGGGTAATGACAGCAAGGCGTAATTTAAACATCTGACAGGATGAAATACAACAGGATATAGATGTTTGGGAAAGATAACTGTAAACAGATAATGACTTCAGAGTTTATCTCGCTGTCCTAAATTTAGAAGCATCTAGACACATTGTTTCTGGACCATCAGTGGGTGTGTTACGTCTGGCCAGTCTCCAGTCTCGGTTAGCTTCGTGACCCATCCGATTAGTTTAGCACTGACTTGGTGTCTCAAAGTTGCGGACAATGAATGAGGGAATGCTGTGCTGCAGCCGTCCTTCATAACCTCTCATCATCATCATCTCATCTGAGGACACATGGGCCTCCTAGTGTGACGTAGCCAGTGAATAAGCCTCACTCTCTGACACCTTAAGAGACAAAGCAAGGCAAGTTAATTCATACAGTACATTTCATACACAGAGACAATTCGGTGTGCTTAACATAAATATAAGCAAAAGGAACATGCAAAGGAAAAATGAAGACAAAGTGCTTAAGAGTATAAAACAATAAAAGGTACAAATATTAAAAATAATTAATACAAAGTACACAGTACATAATTTAAAGATAAGTAATATAATGGCATTTTAAGTGTATATATACATACATACACACACACGCACTGGCTATAGCAACAAACGCTAGCACCCATGGGTTTTAGCCTCCTTGCTAGCACGCCTGCCTCCTATTCTCGAGGTTGTGAGTTCGAGTCTTGGCTTGTCTGTGTGTTTCCTACCAGATTGCATCATATGATCAGGGTCAACCTGTAGCTCTCAAAATTATTTGTTTACCTGCGCTGTTCAAGAATATAAATTGTTCCGTCTCAAAAAAGAAAAGAAAAGGAAAACCAATTATCCGCCTTGTTTCCCTTTCCAGGTTTAGGTCCAAAATTGCCATGCCAACCTGTGTATATATTTACTCTTCTTTACTCTCTCTGACTGTGTATTTTTTACTGTATTAACAATATTTGACTTTGGACTTTCCAACATTTCATATGTGCAGTTAGAATTGTTTTTTTGCTTTCTGTGAGCTGGTGGCCTATCTGCTGTAGTGCTGTGGTTGTACTGTCACTCTGTGCCAGGGGTAATACACAACCTCTGGGGGAAAATAAAGAGTGTAGGGTAGGGGTAGGTGAACTGGGGATGGGGAGTGGAGCTTTGCAGTCACTGCAAGCCCTCAGACAGGATGCACGTGGTGGGGCTAAATGTGTGTACAGAGCCCCCCTCACACACTCACACACAAACACTAACCCCCAGGCTCTGAGGGCAAAATGGAGAACAAAACAGCTAAACAATGGGGAGGAACTGAAAGAAGAGCCCAAGATGAAAGGAAGTGCATTTGTGAAGCCTTCCTGTAGTACTGTGTATTTGTGTGTGGCAGGGAGCTTGTGAGTTTGTGTGCAAGGCTAGGTCAGCCAAGCTGCAGATGTAGTTTGTTGTTTGTGTGTGTGTGTGTGAGTGTGAGTGTGTGTGTGCACATGTGTGTAGGACTGGATCAATTCCTGCCTGTTTTCTGTGTCTTTGTGTGGGACTGGGCCAACAACTATATGCCTTTGTGAATAAGTGTGTGTGTTTGAGAGAGAGGGGGAAAGCGAGGGAGAGAGCGCACGCGACCAGATGGCCCATTTGGAAGTGGCACAGACATTGTGCCGAGGGGGCCTTGTTGACACCAGTGGACGGTCAGGGCGGGTTTAGTGTGTGGTGGGCGAGCACACTGTCTCTCTCTCCCACACACACACACACTGTCACGCACACACACACACACACACACACACACACACACACACACGCCTCCGGCACAATGACCTCACTCACCACACGCCCTGCTTTAGAGCACATCCATACATCCTCCCAATTGGTAACTGACCCTTCTTCATTTCAAACATGGGTCAAGCTATTGCCTAACTCAAGTGCTGATTCAATTAGTATTTTCCCAGACCAGGTCTACAAGTTTGAACGGGGCTTTGTATGCCAGTTCAGTGGGCTTTATAATGTGATTTTTGGTGCTGTCAAAATGAACATTTATTTGAAAAAGGCAATTAAAACAGCTGCCTGGGTTTTGCTATTATTTCTTTTAATGCATATGTAATGGTTCAAATATCAGGGGGCATTTAACGTACACACACAGAGGTTATTTGAATTCATAAGCTTGCAAGTTTATTGAGTTCTTCAATTTACAACTAACCCAACGGCTGCACACCACGTTGTAATTACAGACCGTCTGACCTAGTCGCTAGCTCCCTCCAAAGTATCTCTATTCCCAAAAGTCACCTCTCTCTCCTTCTCTTCTCACGTCATCTCAAACCCCCTTTCAAAATAAAAGTCCCTTCACACTTGGCGTGCTACACATATAATATGCCTTTCAAGCTGACCGTGCTTGACGGTGTTATTGGAAATCTGTAGTTCACAGGAGATAATCTGTGTTCAGTTAAAAAGAAGCTATTAAACAATAGTATTTGAATTTAAATATACTGATTCTACATGATTTCAGTGAATCTACATTTAAATATCCATTATTGCAAACTTACGTTTTTAGAAGAAAGAAAGTGATTAATCACAGCAAATTGTGTGATTTGAAAGTAGTTTTTTTTAAGGATGTTTGTGAGCTTGGTACTGAATCCCACCTTTGGACTACTGTGACTGGATTCTGTGCAAAGTAGTTCATTGATCTAAAGAGAGGATAACTCAATACAACTCATAGAGTCGAGAGGAGCATTGGTTTTGTGATGTCATTGTTTATGTGGTTTTAGACCGATAACATGGGAGATTGCGTCTACCACAATAGTGCACTTCCTCTCCCTGTTTGTTTCCAGTAATCCAGTCATTTGCTGAAATACTCCCAGTACATGGAGTACATAGTTGCACAATGGACAAGTTCCTCACACAGGCTTGTATTGCTTGTACTGGCAGTGTTAAACATTGAGAATGCCGTGTAAAGCTGGCACGAACTGTGTTAACACGTTCCTTGTAGCAATTACGTTATTCTTTCTGTATAAGTCCTGATCATTTTCTATGCATATTTAGTTGAATACAATTTATTCTGATAACCTGGTGTAAGGTTCACACACAAATATGCAGACATCATCAATGAGATTAGTTTCTCAATGAATTAATCATCGCTCATAGTTTCTTAGACTTTCTTAGACCTCAGTGCTGTTGTCTCTCACTCTCTCTCTCGACCTTTCTTCTCCTCCTCTCTTCCCTCCCCGAGGAAGTCAAGTCTGAAGCACAACAGGCTGGTTGCACAAGATGCACTTCCAGACCAGCTGCTCATGTGGCCCTTTGACAGGCAGCGATGGTTAAAAACTGTAGTTTTTGTGTGGTGTGTTCTAGTGAAGTGAGGATTACGAAGTGATTAGGGTCAGGACATTTAGTTTTGAACATCATTTTGTCTTTGCGGGTATGAAAAGCCTTAGAAGCTTTCCACGCAATAAATAATAATAAATAATAAGGAAAAAAGCCCTCAACTCATTGTCTGCCTCTTCCTCCTCCTCAGGACGTCGGGGGTGAAGTACAACAAGCTGTGGTACGCGGCGCTGGCCCTGGTCACGCTGCTGCTCTTCACGGTGGCGGTGGCCGCCCTGGTCTTCATGGCCCTCTTCTACACGCACTCAGAGGCCTGCTACCTCAACAAGATCTTCCTGGGCATCAACGGCTCCCTCTGCCTCCTCGTCTCCCTGCTGGCCATCTCGCCCTGCATCCAGTCCAGTGAGTCTTCCCCTACCCTCTACTTCACTCTGTCTTCGCCTGCTAGCACACGTCAGGCTTGTGTGTGTTCTCTCCGCCACCAAAGAGCCTGGAGTTGGAGCGTGTGTTTTTGCGACGAGCAGCCTTAAAGAGCAGCGGAGGCTCCGAACAGATGAGAGTCCTGAAGGCCACAGCACAATGGATGGACAATGGAGATTGATTAAAGCAACACTGTGCAACCGTTTGGCCCTTTTTGTGCATGTGTTTCTAGGCCACTACTTTTTGTATCATATTCAAATTCATGTGGTTTGTATATGGTCATGGGAAGGATGGATGAACTCACCAGTCTTTACCACTAGCCACCCAGGCGGTGCACTATGTGGTTCTGTGGTGTGGGACGGAACCCCTACCTTCACAGCATGACATTGCTAACTCCGCAACAAAGTCTTTGCTTGCTTTTTAGGTAGCAATCTTGCTAGTTTTAGACTAAAACTCCATAATATTGCTTTAAGGCACACACTAGAACTTACAAAAAATCATCGGCAAAGCCTAACCCAATATTTGGCCATAGTTCTGTGTGGTTGACAAGGGGTGACTGATCCCGGCGGTGAGATCAGTCAGTGGCCTCATTGGTATTTTAGACCCCCTGCCCCATATAGAATATTAACAGTTTTGACTGCTCAGAATGTCTGACATGTGAATTGGATACTCTATAGTGCCACAGCAGAAAGTTTTAAATCAAGTTCACTTTTGAATCAGCAACCTGTTTCTAGGCCACTAGGACAGTGTTCACAATGCCTCCTACAGCTGAGCCATAGCATGTGTGTGTGGAGGCCAAACTGACCAGTGTGCAGGTGATGGGCTGTGTACATCTGTGTGTGTGTTTGTTGTGTTCGTGTTCAATCATTGGGAGCCCTCAACCTGTGTTGTAATAAAATGTCTCTCTCTCTCTCTCTCTCTGCAGTTCAGCCCATGTCTGGCCTGTTGCAGCCTGGTGTTATCAGTGTGTATGTCATGTACCTGACCTTCTCGGCCCTCTCCAGCAAACCCATTGAAAGTGAGTGGTTTCTGTGTGAGTGAGTGTGTGTGTGTATTTGCATGTCCACGTGTATGTTTGCACAAGTGTGTGTTTATGAGTGTGTAAGTGTGCATGTGTGTGAAATACTTGCTCTCACATTTATCAGAGCCAAGCCTTGGGTGAAGCCCTCATTAACTGAGCCCAGCAGTGGCACCCAGAGTTCATTTTAATTGCTCCCACATTCGGGCAAGCCTCTTCCCTCTCATTAAATGTGTGTGTGTGTGTGTCTGTCTTGCAGTGGTGGAGGAGAACGGCGTCAACGTCACCGTCTGCGTCTTCCCCTACAGCTCGGGCGATGAGAGTGGTAAGAGGATAGCCACAGGAGTGGGCACCGTCATCCTCTTCTGCTGCATCTTGTACTCATGGTACGTGTGGAATAGGGTGACCTTAGTGTTAAAGGCTGCTGCTGATTATGCCTATTCACTTTTGCTTTCCTTCTCTTCTCCTCTTCTCTCATGCGCACTCACTCTCTCTCTCACTTACTCACACACTCACACTCACTCTCACACACACACACAAACACACACTCACACACACAAACACGCTCTGTCTTTATCTTCTGGGAGTCCTTTGTCTTTTCAAGAGACTAAACCAAGTCATTTTCAATTTGCAAGTTTCTCCTGCCTGGTCACGTTTTTCCACATCGGAACATAAACATGCAATTTAGCCAGGGACGGCACGGAGGGACGGCACGGGGTGTTATTTTCGACATAAAAGCAGGTAGTGCTGCCATGGTTGAGCGGAGCAGGAGGAGGAGGAGGAAGAGGCGAGGAAGATTAAAGCCTTCTTCGCTTGGCTCCCACAGTGTGGAAGGGTGTATTCACATATGTTTCACATTAGGAGCCGCCTTGTCAGCCGAGGCTCTCCCCTTGCTTGCCGGTGGTTTATTTCTGTAACTTTACTCTGTATTTACCCAGATCCGTTTGTTACTGCGGGAAAGAGAGCATTGTGGAGCCGCCATTTTGAAGGTTGCATGGTCGAGGCTCCCAGATGCACAATCCCACTCTGTCATACGCATGACTCACACACAAGAAGGGGCCAAGCTGATTGAGTTTAAAAAGCTGATTGGGCTGCGGCTTTCTCAAGGAAGGTTTCCTGGGCAACTTATTGTATCAAAAACAGCAGGAGAATGCAGCCCATTTTGTTTGGATCCGAAGACGTGCCTCTGAGACTTCCAGTAATTGCTGTGTGTATGTGTGAGATGAAAGGCACTTAAGTGATAGGGGTGTGCCAGCTTTTTCTCCTCTGCTATTTCCGTCCTGTTCAACACAGCATTAGGGATGGAACTTATTGACTTCATGTCACTCATGTCTCATGGAAGCGGGAAATCGGTGGTAATCTCACTCAGGATAATGAAGCATTTAAGAGACTAGATAGAATAGTTCCAGTGGAGGAGAGGAAGGAGGAAAAGACCACGAGCTGCAGAGTATGCCATGGCAACCGGACCGAAACAGGCAGACCATAATATACTGTCTTACTTCTTTAAAATGATCTTATAATGAGGCTATCAGCAGGCTATCTTAGTCCAATGTTGTTTGTCGCAATCCTAAGAAGGCGCCCTGTAGACCATTAACCTAATGTCACTGCTCACCACTGCTGACATGGAGTCAGTATTCAGTTAATGATGTGAATAAGTTGGTACATGCTGCAGGTTTCATTACTTTGTTTTTTTCTTATTTAAGCCGTTCCATTTTGTCTACGAAAGCGCCTTAGTATAAGTGTTGGCATGCCGTCTGTGCCGTCATAGGAACTTTCTCTGGATTTCACAGCTGTTGTGTGGTTGTCCTTCTAGCCAGTCGGCAAACACCCTGGCACAGGTGCTATCTCGGAGTGTTCCCTGATAAGAGGGGAATTACTGTTAGCTTCTGTACCACTCTCTATGGTTTCTGTTTTCTTATTTACCTCTTATCTCTTCGCCCACCTTCTTTTCAGTTTGGGTACATGCAGTTGGGGGTTGGTTGATACTGAAGTCTGTTGAATGCATTTAGATTTAGCATTTAACTGTTTGTTGACCTCTTTATCTCTCTCCCCCCCCCCCTCCCTCTCTCTCTCTCTCTTTCTCTCTCTCTCTCTCTGAGCAGCTTGACTTCAACCACCAGAAGGAGCTCCACAGCTCTGCGGGTGTACAGGCCCTCTGTTCAAGAGAATGAGGTAATTGAACACCTCTGACACTGAATCCACCCACAAGGCTTGACCCCCAGTGCCCCGTAATATAATTGAATAACAACATGGTAGTTAATTAAGTTATTGTGAACATTCTGAGGTGACGTGGTGTTTACACAGTGATAGTGATTTTGGACTGGACATGTTACTCAGGCTCTTTGGTGTCTTTGCCTTCCACTTTCCCTCACAGAGAGCTCGCTGTTGTTTCTGCTGGGGGGACGACTCAGGTAAGTGGATTTCTGTGAATAACAAACTGACCTACACTGATGGCTCTATCCTAATACGATTAAGCCCACTTTAACTGATGTGATTATTTTCAGTTACTTCTGCTGAGTAGTAATTAACTTGATCGGATGATTTATCACTATCATGTAATTACTCCACTTTTTACTTTCATTACATTTGCGACAGGTAAATAAATAACTGTTCGCACAGAGCCTCATGTACACTCCTCTAGTGCTTCCAGTGACACCTGGTGGTTGTAGGCCTCCGTAGCGGCAGTATTTTCCTCCCCGCTTGTTCACCCCTCCACGTGTGCGTGTTGACTAAATTGCGGCTGCGGCGCTTCTGTTTTTCAGATGAGTTTGAGGAGGAGGAGAAGAAGACCGGAGGGGGTCAGGACGTCATGTACGACGAGAGGGACGGCACCATCTACAGCTACGCCTACTTCCACTTCGTCTTCTTCCTGGGCTCCCTCTACGTCATGATGACCGTCACAAACTGGTTCCAGTGAGTCCCACATTGAGACGCACTACGCTATATGAGCCTGTCTCATAGCAGCGGCACTGCTGTGATGCACTGACATAACACAACAAAGCACTAACACTGATTGCCAGTACACATTGTGTTGTATTGTTTGTTTGTCTGTTTGTTTGGTGAGTAGTTGTGTGAAGTCTTGAGATGTTTGTTTTGCTCTCGTGCCCACAGTTACGACAACGCCAAGATTGAGAAGCTGCTGGACGGGAGCTGGTCTGTCTTCTGGATTAAGATGGCCTCCAGCTGGGTCTGCCTCCTGCTCTACATGGGGACCCTGGTGGCCCCCATGCTCTGTCCAAAGAGGTTTGAGGCTTAAAACCAGCAACCCCCCCACCCTACTGTCCCCTACCCAAGGTGGCACACACAAACTCACACACACACACACAGACTCACCACCTCAGTAGTTTGAGTTTTGTTATTGCTGTTGGGTTTTTATCTTTTTTTTTATTGTGTTTACAAAATGAGTTGCTTTCATTCAATATTTTTTTTTCTCTGTATATGTGTCAAGGGAAAGCTATTGATGCCTTAAAGCCCCCTTTGATCTGTTTTATTTTTTTTAGTTTGTTTGTTTTCTGTGTCTTTATAAATCATGGAGTTTTGTTACTGTTGCGTTCATCGTGGTCACAGTGAACACCTTGACCATTTGTCAGTCAGAAATGTATATAAAAGTCTGTTTTATTTTAATTAAGAACAAATACCCGGATTCCATTCCAAGAAACATTTTGCTCAGGCTCATAAAGCACCTGTAAGTGTCTTGCTTGTTACATTGCATCCTCTTTGTTAGATTAAGTATTCTATGCAATTAAAGTAGGCTATTGTTGCGTTTTTATTTCTTTTTTGGCTTGTCTCAAAATTCTCATTTCTGTGCATTGTTCACAGAGCTTATTCTTGTTTTCCTCTTTAAGACTCAGTTGGACACCAGGAAAATACGCTTTGTAATTACACAGAAGTTTTCCAAATATGTCACATATTGACCTAAGATCTATGTAAATATAAATGTAAATCACAGGGCCAATGTGTCTTGTTTTCTTTTGTTCTAGTTTTACATTTTTTTTATTATCAGGACAGAAGAAATCAATTTTTGTCAGTAATTGTTGTTGGGTCAGGAAAGAGGCATGTCGTGTCGTGGGAAAGCTTAATCTCAGGATATGAGGTTTTGGAAACTGAATTTAAAGAAGATTTAGCTGGTTTAAAGGACATGGAGCGAAGTTCAGGTTTGTTACAATACAGCTTTTAGAGTCCAAATATGATGTTTTCATTATTGGTGAAGATGCATCATCTTAACCGAATCACCTCTGATTATACCATCATCTAGACGCATGGTGACTTCTCAGCATTCATGCCAAATACTGGATGCAGCCCTCTAAATGCATTCAAGATCTCAGTCTTTAGAAGGATAGGAACGTGCCAAAGCTAGAACCTAAGGGGTTAAATTGAGTCATGTCCAGGCTAATGCAGAGCATTGCTGACTCATACGGTAACAGAAGCTACTAAGAAACAGCAATGGAACAATGGAATTGTATAGGTATTAAAAACTATTTCTATTTAATAATCAGTTTCGTTGCAATCAGAAGTGCTTCTTACCAGCCCATGTTTAGTAAGTTTGTCTTTGTTTTCCCTTTAATTACCATTCAAAGATGTCAAAAAAGATGTTTTTGATCAAATGTTGATCTTCCATACTAGAGGAGCTTTCTCACATTCAATTTTGTAATTCTATCTGATTGTCATTCAAGACGTCCTGATGATCACATCATAGATTAGACGGTGAGCTATTGTTACAGTATATGTCATATTTAGATACTAATAAAAACTCTTTGTACAGTCAGTTTCTCAGATCCAAAACCAGCAGTTGCAATTACACTTTCCATCTTTCCATCTTATGGACATGATAATAATGCACTTTTTTTCTATCTTTCATACTGGCATTTTACAATTATAGAAATCAGATGTATTCCTGATGCTTAGTCTGCAGCTGTATTAAGGCACATGTAGCATGTTTTCTACGAACTAACATTACTGGTTAGTATGGCAACCTCTGTATGGCCATCTGTCACAGTCTAACACAGATACAGAAACTGGAAACTTTTATCCTGTGTTTTTTTAACGTCTTTTTTTTTTACTTTAACAAACTTATTTAACATAGAGGAAAGCGTCAGAGATGTATAATATAGACTAATTGATTAGCATTTAAATTAAAGCTTAATTTGAAGTCTTGCAATAATGTGCAATTCTTTATACAGAACATCAGTTCTGAGGGTCACATGTCTGAAGCTAATAAAAGAGTATGCTAGTTCCATCCCTTTAATAATCTCTGTGGGTTGGTTTCATTTGCGGTGGGTATGACTGGACTACTTGTTTGCTTTTTGCCTTTGAAGATGAGACAATAGTAAGATGTGGGGAAAAAATGATCTAATTCACCTTGAAGGCTCCTAATCTTGTCTAACCTCATTTGACATCATGATGATAGATGTGTCACTGTGTAAGGGAATGACATTTTCCAGCGGCTTCAGATTACAAATTTTAACACTGTATATTTCTTTTCCTCTTATATCAACAGTCAAAGTTCCCCCAGTCTAATGAGGATTATTAATCAGCTGCCATAGATTTAGGTTTGACACTAAAACCACCTACTATTCATTATTATACCCAATGAGAGTTGTGAACTGACATGTTGCTCACCATTGTTTTTGTAATGCTGATAAGTATGTGTTTTTCCTGGTTTCTGTGTTTACTTTCATTGTGTGTCTCAAGTAAATGTTTCTAGGTCAAATTCTTGAAAAAGAACATACCAACTGTATTCTAAAGGAAACCACTAGGGGTGCTAAAACTGCACAATCAATCGAGAGGGTATCAATTTGTTATGCGTGTACATTTTATATGTGCATCGGAATGGAACATGGTTGTTTTGTGTCAAAGGCATCATCGTTGTTATCCAGTTGTGAAATGACAAAAAAACTAACCTACAAATTATAGATAGGTTTAAAAGTACAAAAGCTATTTGTGTTCATGTTTTAGATCATATTGTTGTTATTATTGTTTTTAAAATAATTTTCTTATACAAATAAATGAGTATTGGTAGTGAAATACCATCTGTGTGAGTTAAGAGTGAGGTGCTGAGAAGTGTGGCTGAGACCATCTGTACTGCCATGAATGAGCCTTACATCATGAAGTACAAACTCCTATCCTGCTTTGAAATCAGTTTTTCAGTTGTCTTTTTAATGATTAAATATAAAATCTAAATGTAAATCTGATGTGTCTTTTGTGTTTGTTTTTTTCTTTGTTATGGACCTATTAAAATGTGTTTTTCTATAAGTCTCTATAATATTGGCTTAATTAGTGCCATGTCAGGATTTCTGTAATGTTTACTTAGCAGGAAAACATTCTTTGAAATAATTTAATTATATATTTATTTTTAAAGGATTCTTTAAGATTGAAGGTTAATTTCAGTCAACATCTTAAAGACTCATGTGCTGGCTTCAGGCAAAAAACTGTTCAACTGCTGGTAAACTGCTAACAAAATAAAGCTGATCACAGGTTTATCGTAAACACGTGGAGAATAATGTAACTATACAAGTATATGTGCCAACTTAGTATTGTCCAAGTAATATTCAAAGCTTAGTAATAATGTAATGTAATTCTCTCTCTCCCTCTGTGTAAGACATTCTGGTCTACCTCTAATGAACAGAAAAGAGCCTTCATGCTGGGTTTGAACCATTCCCCAGTAATGACCTCTTGAGTTTCTTTCCATCTTGTTATTCTGTCATTCCAGTCTCCTCTGCGATTACTGGCTTGTGTTGCCCGAGAGCTGTGAGTTGTATTCCTGGAAGTCTTCTGGAATGGTGTCTGTGAATGGAACAAGAGGGGGGGGGGAACGTCATTAAAAGTGGTCCAAGATAGAAAACGTGCTCATAGGAACTTAGCCTGGTTTTCAAATGAATCAAATCAGTTATTATGAGTTACTATACCATCAGCTGATAGAAATCTGACTGTGACCAGAAATCTTTTTTGTTTTTGTCTGTCACTCACCATTGCAACGATACATCAGATTGGACCAGATGATGTTTTCTTGAGAGAAGCAAAAGACGCCAAGCCGGCCACCTCTCATGCTGGTGTCCATGATCACTCCAGAATCTGCCACCAGGGCCGGGCCCTCATAGAAACGCACCCTGTGCATAGAAATGGAATCTCTCTGTATCTTCCATCTAGGATACTACTATATCTCTCTTGGTCAGGGGTACTCAGCCCTGCACCTGGTCACCAACCCCCCCCTCACACACACATACCTTTCTATCCCTGCTCCAAACAGACCTGATTGAAATCAATGTTATGCTTGTGATTAGCTAAATCAGGTGTGTTGTGTTTTGCTCATTAGGAGTGTCACTAATAGATTTAATCAGAGAAAGATAGTTATCACACAGAGCCGAGGGTGCCCAGAAGTAGGCTTAAGAATCCCAGCTGTGGGTCCACTTATGGCCAGCAGGGTGCGCTGCACGTTAGGGTCAGCCAGCGCTCTCACCTGATGTAGCCGACCTGAGGGCGGTGCTGGAGGGCCCAGCGGTAGGAGACCTTGTCCTTCCAGCCCACGTTACGCGGGTCCTTCCACAGCAGACGCACCTGGTCAGTGGTGTCGCCAGTGTGCCACAGGGAGTTCCTCAGGTACTCACCAGGGCCTGTCTTTGATTTCACCGCCTGTGTACACAACACAGCAGGGCACAGAGAGTGGTGAGAGAATGAACTGTATAAGTTCATTGCTATGCTATGTTAACAAAAGTTTTGTGTACACATATTAACTAAACACTTTTAAAATGTGTTTTAAAACTCTGTAGACTCAATATATACACGATATCATGCACTAACCCTGCTAACAAAACAAATGTGGCCCATGTTAAGCGAGCTGTATCATGTGAGTGATACCGTGCTCACAAAACATGGCACAATAGTTACTTTAAAGGGGCATTCAAAGTTTGGAGGAGGAGCAGTTTGGCTGCTACAGGCCAATGGGGTTTTAGAGGGTGACCCACATTTGCTACAGTAGCAATATAATTGCACTATATTTTGTCAGGGTTGTGTCTTGACTACTTCAGGACATATTTGAAGTTAAATAAAAAATATCAAATCAAGTTCATAGGTGCCTTTAAATGTATATTTACGTATATCCTCAAACTAAATCTAAATCTGCTCCACAGACTTTTGAGAGCCAGTGTGTAGAAATGGGTCGCAGTAGCACTACTCTACACAGATGAGGAGCTCTGAAAGCATACAGTATAAAGTGGAGCCCCATGCCGAGCTAATAGCTGAGTTGGGCTGTGGAGGAACCTTTAGCTGGATGCCAGGCTCCGCCACGGCTCTGAAGGGAACAGCCTGCCAGTAGGTCTGCTCCGTCTGCTTCCACATCACCACGTAGAAGCTGGACGAGTCCTGATAGCCAAAGATGAAGCCAGCGTAGTCATCGTCGGTCACCGTGTTCACGTGGAAAGTCCCCTCAAAGTCCACACCATTGAAGGCGGTGTATCCTGGCAACAGACAGAGTGCCGGGGGTCAGTCAAATACTTCAGTCTTACAATCAGTTCTGATGTTGGTCTGCACTTAAATGCATGAATGAATATATGAATGAAGATGAAAAGATGCAAAATACATTATGCATAATTATTAATATTATGTCATTATTTTGTTTTTATTTTGTAGTAATACCAGTAATCATCCGGTTTTTAGCAAGAATGTGTAAGGGCAAGCATACCCACAGCAAGCCCAGGATCGCTGTTCATGGTCTGCACAATCTCCATACCCTACAATAAAATGATTTGGAGTCAATATCAGAATGTCAAGGGTAAAATTGCTTGCAGCATGTATCACTTGTTCTTCATGAGGTGCCTAAGACCTGGTTGAGGACGACCCAGTTGGGGTCGATCTGAGCGTCTCCCTCCGGATCCAGCACCACTGTCTGGTAGGCCCGGAAGTCTGTCATGGTGACCTCAGCGTTCTCAGGGCAGCTGTCAATGCGGTCGATCACCTTGTCACGGTCAAAGTCACCATCACAGGCATCGCCAAACTTGCCGCCTGTCCAGCATGACATGAAGAATGACTAAAACCGTCATTGACTCTTTGATGGATGCCTTTGCTGTTTGATGTAAGACGTGTCACATACCGTTTGTGTTTTTCTGGTCTGGGTTTGGCACGAGTCTGCAGTTGTCTGCGTCATCAAGAACGCCATCGTTGTCGTCATCATCATCGCACTCATCCCCGAGGCCGTCCTTGTCCGTGTCTAGCTGAGAGCTGTTTATGACATCGGGGCAGTTGTCTTTGGTGTTCTGGTGGCCATCTCCATCGCTGGAACAAAGGGGACACATTTTAAAAGCACTTTCAAATGATTTCTGCGTGTTGATCCATTACGTTGTGTGATGTGTTGAGTGCAAAAATCCATACCTGTCTATATTTGTATCACATGAGTCTCCGACAAGATCATCATCAACGTCTGACTGTAATTTGACATAGAAATACTCATAAGTGAACATGATTAACAGTTCTTGCTTAACCATGATTTCAGTGCTCTACTGTACTTTCTACCACAGGTGTACGGTGAACTGCTATCAAGCTCTGTGCGCTGTACCTGGTTGGGGTTTGGCACCTCAGGACAGCTGTCACAAGCGTCACCGACACCGTCACTGTCTTTGTCCAACTGATCACGGTTAGGCACCCTTGGGCAGTTATCTAGAATGTTTTTCAGACCTAGGAGGGGCAACAGATCATTCAGACTGGATGCATCATGGTGCAGTTCATTTTGTGTCAAAGCCTTCAAATACGCTAATGAAAGCCAGCAAATGAATGGGTAGGAATAACAGACTAAATAAGCTTAATAATCAGTTACAAACTAGGGAAATTGAATAGAACAGACGGTAGACAGCAGTTTGTGTTCCCTACATGCTCTGCTACTTTTAAGGAATCAAAGTTGTGGAAATAAACAGACAGTTTAAAAAACAGTAATTTTTTTCCGACAGCGCATTGAGCACAATGAGTCTTTGTATTCCAGGCGCGTGTTGTGCGTGCACGTGCAGAAGATGCAAGGTGGCACTGTTTCTGTGAGACTGCGAGGGGGGAATAGTTTCCACTGGTCATCAGCTCTTGGCCTCAGGTCCACAGTGGAAATGTGGTTTTTGCGCAAGGAGACATGACCAAGCCCTTGAAAGATCTAGTCAAAGGGTCTGGAGGGCTGCCATTGCGAGCAGACTGTTAATATCAAGTCCTGCCAGCACCCATTTCTCCACATGTGACTCAAACACTCATAAGAGTTTAAAAGTGCACTACCTGCGCCAGGCCAGACAGACAGAAGTACCCATACAGGACCCTGTGTGTTTTTGATTAGTTGAACACCCTATTAAGTTTTGTTGTTGCTCATTAGGCAGTGGGCAAGGGTTCATGTCAAACTGCATACTTTAATTTGTGATTTGAAACAGGGCCTGAGAGAGGGACGTGGACTTCTGTTTTTCCCTATAAGCAAATGACCTAAGTGCAAGAAAATCTGCCAGAGGGAAAGCCAAATAGGGGGAAAAAAGACTTTTAAACACACAGTTTGGTTCTTGGGATAACAGAGCTACTGTGCAAAGCTACTTTCTGGCAGGAATGAAGTAAAGCTGAAAGACTGTGTGTGTTGTGGGATAATGTGAACGAGCTCAATGCTGACTGATTTTTTACCATCTTCGTCCATATCATCGTCACATGCGTCCCCAAGCCCGTCCCGGTCTGTGTCACGCTGGTCGGGATTTTCAATGAGACGGCAGTTGTCACATGCATCTCCGTGAAGGTCCTTGTCACTGTTTTTCTGGTCTTTGTTTGGTGTCAACCAGCAGTTATCCTAGAGTGAGATGCCATGAACAAAGAAGGCAGCAGTAATGAAGTTATTTAATACAACACTGACCGTAACTGCAAGTTATTTTAGGACAGCTTGCCATGAAAGCAGTTAGTGCGCTCTTACGTCCACGTTTACAATTCCATCATTGTCGGCGTCACTGTCACATGCATCCCCATACCCGTCTCTGTCTGCATCTTCTTGTCCAGAATTGGGGACAAATACACAGTTATCCTGAAACCAAAGCAGACGTTCATGCTCACTATGTGATACCAACAGTGTGTGTGTGTGTGTGTGGGGGGGGGGGGGGGGGGGTTGGGGGGGCAATGCCAAGAACATACTGTAGATGGTTGAGTTTGTTATACGTCACCTGCTTGCAGTTAGGACCTTTACACTCTAGCACTGTATCAGGGATGGCATCAATGTCTGTGTCCTTCCCACAAGAGTAGCCATTGCCTGCCCATCCAATTTTGCACTGGCAGAAAAACAATAAGAATTAGGGCATTATGAAGAGGTTGTGACCCCTAAAATGTGTGTTTTAGCTAGAAACTAAATTATATGAGTAGACTGTGATGAAATTCAATGGTAAATGTTTCCCATTTTTATTTAAAAAAAAACTGCATTTTATGGGTTGACCATGACATGTACTGTTTAAATTAAATGTTGGCATAGTCTCCTGTTTGGGTCTTATCTATATCATGAAATGTATATTTAAAAAAGAATGTTGTAGGAAAAAGGAATGTCCAGTATTGTAGCCCTCTCTCCCCCTTTCCTACTTTTTAACATTTTTCTAAATCATGCAGTGGGTGAAGTTAGGCTCAGAGCTGGGGGTGAAGTTACACTTTAACCTGACTGAATAAATTACACTGAATAAAGGTTAATTTAACTCATTAGGCAGATTTACGTTATTATTTATTTATTCTATGAACGTCTGTCCTGGTTGATGTACTAAACCTTCTTCATGAACAGAATTTTAAAAGAACACATCTAATAAACAGTACATGTGTTCATCAAACTACAATTTCTTCCCAATTTGAGTACACACAAATGTACAGATCCCTTTAGTCTGTATTTTGTGTTCCAACCATTGGCAAGGACAGTTCTAATAAATCTTCATCTGTCCTCTGTAGTATTTTTATGAGATAATGGAACATTTTTACCATGCCTTCATGGATTTTTTTCAATGGATTCTTCAAATCCTCTTTTCTTGCTTAAGACACAACTGCAATTGGATTCCTGTTCTTTCAAATTGTTGATCTTTTGTAAATGAAAGTCCATTTCTGTAGATGTGATAGTCCCCTCATAACTATAAAAAAGCTACTAGGCCCCAGAAAAACTATGCTGAAAATTAACTAAGGCCCATGTACTGACAAGCTTTTCCACCATATTGTCTTAGGGTTTGTGGATGTTACCACACATATAATGTTGGGCTTTGAGATTTTAATTGGTGTAGTGCTCTCTCTACTCAATAGGAACAGATCAAGTTTACTTTTGATCAAGATTATACCTTCCATGCTCTGTGCATTACAATGCTCATAGCTGACATAAATACAGCGTATACCGACATTTTAGAAAAATAGCATCTTTCACTGAGCATCGTAATTGTTTATTTTCTATCTAATCTTTTCTCCTGTGCCCAGCTAAAACATTCTGCTCCAAGTCATTCTGCTACACACACACGTGGACAGGCATTAATGGGAGTATTTACACAGAATAATCTACAAGACACAACACTACAGTGAGTGTTTGAGTGTTTTGACTCTGCATGCTGAGTGATGCTCTTAAGACTGGCGCTCTCACCTGGCAGCTGATGGTTCCATCCAGCTCCACCACACACTCTGCGTTTTCGTTGCAGGGGTTGGGCTGGCCGTTACCACACAGCCGCTCCTCGGTGCCCCCAGGCACTGTGCCAGGTGAGCAACCCCTCACCTGGTCCCCCCTGTAGCCAGTCTTACAGTTCCCACAGTGGAATGCGCCCTGAGAGAGAGAGACAGATAGAGAGAGGGAGAGAGGGAGGGAGAGAGAGGGGGGTGAAGAGAGAGAGAGAAAGAAAGAAAGATTGGAAAACATGGATCTTGTTGTGTGATGTAGTGTTCTCTAAGAGAATGTGCAATGTCATCTGTTGATTGATGATTTTAATGCATTACATCTATCCACACAAATATAAAAAGCTTACCAGTCATGCACATTGCATTCATTTGCATTTACAAATATAGACAAATTTCCAATCCTTTACATTTTCATGACACAAAATAGTAAGAAATGTATAATATGACTTCTTACCATAGTGTTGTGACAGTGAGAGTTTGGCGTGCAGCCTCCATTGTTGGAAGTCTGGCATTCATCTATGTCGTTGCACACCTGAGGGATGCCAAGAGTTCAGTGTATGGATTGTGTCCGTGTTCAACAGCATTAAAGTTAAGCGATTGAAATCATATGCATTCATTTCCAACATAACTTAACCATGTCATTTTAAAAGCATCCGTCTTTCCCCCTCACCAAATTCAATAACGTATACTACGCTGAAAACTATGCATACCAAAGTATTTAATTCATACAA
Organism: Clupea harengus; assembly: GCF_900700415.2. NCBI lineage: Eukaryota > Metazoa > Chordata > Actinopteri > Clupeiformes > Clupeidae > Clupea > Clupea harengus. The sequence goes on along the minus strand of NC_045158.1, from coordinate 12,878,308 downwards.
AAAGCCTTTCAAGGTGAAGATTTCAGCACAAAAAGTTTTTCTTCACAAAAGGTTACACTTAACACAGCCTTGCTCGAACACAAACGGTAACTTGTGTTACTGCAATGACTCACCTGCCTGTTTGCCTGCGCATAAGCGATGCCCACGCCACGGATCTCTGGGCCAGTGTAGCCCCGCGGGCAGCTCTCACAGCGGAAACCTGGCGCTGTGTTGATGCAGCGCACCCCAGGGAAGCAGGGGTTGAACTGGCACTGTAGCACATCACAGAGGCACACACATCACCGAGCGCAGAGCCAAGCACATTGACTTACACTCCATATAAAAATAACAATATGTCAATAATATGCCTAAATTACTACCTCTCTTCTTTGTACATTAGTGTGAAATAGACACTGATACCAAGCATTACATTGCATCAATGGGTTAAAGGCTATTAGTATAATAGTGGTGGTTTCCGATAAGGTTACATAGGATGTAAGGGAAAGTGGTCAACACAGAGACCTTTGTTGTTATAACTCAGTAATGTGCTCAGTGAACACTGGTCATTAAATGTAGCCTCTCCCTGAATACGTGAGTTGAGAGATAACAAGAGTGAGTCATGGAAAACAGACCAGGGGTCTTTAAATGCCTCCTTCATGTTCACTGGAGGAAATGACTCAGCACTCAGTAAACATTTTAGTTTTCCATTTTGTCCATCAAGATTGGACCGTCACGAAAAGATTCTTTGTTTGGATTGTATGGAGAAAAGAAAGTGGCTTATTGGTTGTTTGCCAATGCAGTTGCAACATGACAATCGTACTTCGTCATGTCTTTGTCTTTGTCATGACTGCTTATTAATCCCTCTTTATTTTTACTCGTGGGACACAATCATTTGTTTCTGGAGTTTGACGGGAGCGCTTGAGTTTGGTGAGGTAATGAATATCTGCAACCCCCAAACCCACCAAGTGCTCTCAAAATAGCCACTTGAAACAGCCACATCTGATTTTTCAATTTAACCAGCCATTTCATTTTCATATCCAATTAAGAAGTCAGGCCACACAAATGGCAACGCTGCTTTTGGGAGACCCTGAATACCAGCAGTACCTCATCCACATCATCACAGTTGACTCCATCCCCAGTGTATCCTTCAGGACAGGGTGGACACTCGACCCCTTGCGCGCCCTGGACACAGCGCGCCCCTCCGAAGCACCTCAGCGAACCACATGTGTCGTCTGGCTGCTGGAAGCCAGTTGGTGTCGAGCCAGTCCCGTCTGAAGTTGAATAAAACGCCTCAGTTAACACATCGCCCAAAGTCACCATCCTCATTACTGGGGATTAGGCTACTCTTCAAGGCAATTCAATGAATGCTCAGTCATATCCACAAGGCTACTGTTTGTGAAACATGAAACAATAAGCAAGCAATGATCTTACCACATGGCAAGCACTGAGTGATCCTGTCTTTCAGATACTCAGTCTCCTTCATCTGTTGGAACACATACAATTAAACTACCCATATGATGCACATTTCTTCTTAGCATGATTTATTCAGTGTAACATGGCATTTAGTTGTAAAATGGATATTGTACAATACCTGAAGTAGGAGCATGTCTTTGAGTTCTGAGATCATCTTAGTAAGAACTAACATTTCAGGAGACTCCATCTTTGTTGTGGTGAGTCCTATAAGGACTTACTTAATTTAGTAAAACTGTACATTACACAGAATGATCACAGAATGGTTTAAGACAGTGGTGTGCCTCTTGCTGATGTGTTTTAGTGCTTTAAAGACTTTACATAGTGTTTTTACAGTAGACAACCATTCCAAACCTCACCCAAGAGCTGCAGAGATTCACTTTGCGGAAAGTGGCAGTCGTGCAGAGTGGCCACATTCTCAACAGTGTCCTCAATCACCAGCTGAAGCTCCCTTAGTTGATCCTAAAATAATGACACAAAAAACACTATCCTTTAAAATGTCACACTATTCACAAATTGACCATTGTAGAGACTGATATGTTTAAAAACAACAACTATTACTGCAGAAATATTTTTTTTTTAAAAGAGAAAAACATATAATTCAATATCTACTCACCTGTGAAGCAGATGGCATTTTCTTTATTGCCACCTTGTTATGCCCAAGAGGCACCCCAGGCTTGAAGGCTGCAGGCAGGTCATCAACTGTCTGCACCAAATTGCAGTCCACATAGACAGCCGTCCTGGGGGAGCCTGACTGCAATCCTGTCATCTGGACCATAAGGCTGTGTGTGCGCCCATCTGCCAGTGGCATGTCACTGAGGACTACCTGGCCTAACTTACCGTTGCTCTTCTGGTATCGAAGTGTAGCTGCAGGGCGAACAAAGAACATGTGTGAATTTGCCGGGGAGAAAATGGATCTGTGCAATACTTGTTAAACCCATTCTGCTCAGTTAGTGTCATTAAGCTAAAAGACTTCACCTTTATTGAGCTTCCCCTGCACCACAAAATCCAAGTGTTCACTGTTGTCCTGGGGGTTGTAAATCTTAAACACGTGTGTCGGTGCTTTGGTCTTCATCTGGAAGGTGGCTAGAACGAAGGCTTCATTCAGCCCTCTGTTTCGGAGTCCACCTTGTAACAGGTCTGCTAAACAGTCTGGTGATCCCATGAGATCATACACTGTGAACAAAACAGCATGGCCAGTTGATAATGACATTGTGGGTAAATAATCATTATTCTGTAATTAAATATCTATAGAGGTCACCTGGATAAATACAAAAACACTTGATCATTCATGCTTTTAAGTATGCTAAATATCAAAACACTTCATTTGTTAAGCAGTGGTCTCATAAAAACTTTTTTACAATATGGCTGGTAGCCGTTATGACATGTTTGAGGGAAGTTTAATAAAGTGCTTGAATTCACACCTGCTGTGGCCACACCATACATCAAGGCAATCACGTGGACGATTTTGCTACCTTCTGAAATTTATGGGGTGCCACTTAACCAGAACGCCTGAGGTAAATACTGTCCACTTGGATGAACTTGCTCTTACTATGACTCAGTTTTGAAAGTCATACAGGTATGCAGCAAGGAAGCATAAACAGAGGAGCATTGTAGGTTACATATTCTATACAGTTTTCTGCCTGTCCTCAACATTGGTCAGTATGATCACAATTCAGCATCAATGTATCTGTACCACTGTGAACATCTCAGAGATTTGAATTGAAATAGCAGATAATAGGTAATGAGAAAGCAAAGACACTTTTGGTAAACAGCAGCAGTGAGTCAGCTACTTACCGGTACCCTGGGCTCTCACACATGTTAAATAAAGCTGCAAAACCACTGAGGAGTTAAACAAAGCCCATTTCCAACTCTTCATTCTTCTGTTTTTCCGAAGATCCAAGACTATTAATACAGTCTGTCAATGGCAGCAGAAAAATAGCGCACATGTAAAGTACTCAGTGTGAGTAATGTGAAAGTAAGTCCAATTGCAAAAGCAGAGAGAGCTTTAAAGAGGCGTTTGTCTCTGATTGACTGCAGACCTCTGCACTGCCGTGTGGAGACTGAGAATCTAGGTTGTGCTCAGAGTTTATACTTCTTCTCACATGGATTTATGGAGGGAAGGTGAGACCAAAGACCTCCCCCTATAAACTCCCTCACTTGAACACACAAAAGTTTTTTTATGTTTTTAAATCATCTAAAAATAGAATTAATTAATTTTGTTCTTGTCCGTCAGGATAATAACTGTAGTGACCATCAACCACCTCATCTACACATCATGATGACACCAGTGTTTTAAGTACTCAATAAGGAAGCAAGGAAAGAATAAAGAAAGGCGGAAAGAAATGAAGAAAGAAAAAAAGCCTTATTCAACCATTTTAGGTCAATTAACTGTTATAAATTCCCTATAACCATACAAATTCTTGATTAAGCTTATGTGAGACTTCAGAAAAGGGAGAGAACTCACAGGAACCAACTGGGTATAGCAGGTGCTGGGCTGGCAATCACTGACCCTGCTCAGTTGACCCTGTGGTTTGCAAAAAGCTGAACTTCAGACATTTTGAGCCAAGTTTACTCAGTTTCTCAAATCTCAATATTTTTCAAGATGATAAATATGGAGACAGTGCATCAAGTGTCTGTTATGCAGATGGAATTTTTGAGGAACTTTCCAACATCTTTACTTTCAGCCTCTCTTTTACCAAATGGTCAGCAGGCTCAAAAGCTGAACCTGCTCTTTTAAGTTCAATAAACAGTTGGTCTATCCAGGCAAGTAAGTAAATGTATGGGTTCAAACATGAAAACAACAATGCTATTTTCCCCCTACCAACATTAACAGGCTTCATATGCTATAAGCCTACCAAGCAGGGACGTCCACAGGAATTTTGAAGGGCCATTGCTCTGACCTGAAAAAAGGGCAAAAGAAAAAAAAAGTCACACAGACTGTATGGAGAACTGAGAAGAACAGGGTCTTTATTAATAGTAATAAATAAAACACTCAATTACAGCAATTCATTTGAGCATGGCATCATTGTGTGGAGAATATTCTAGCCAAGGGTCATCATCATACCAGTGGGCTTGAAAAGAGCACCCTTCTGCATTTTTTGGGAACTTCACAATAGGACAGCAAGGCCCAACTGAATGTGTAAATTTGATAAAGGCCTGATTGTACTAAAATCTGTATTCATGGATTATGCCTCACTCTCCATCTCAATATCCTCCCTTGTTGGCATCCTGTCCTGACTTTCTGTGTCGTCTCTCCTTTCCCTGTTTTCCAAGTCTGTTCTGTTCTCATCTGGGTCTGGCTCAGACTCTTTGTCTTTGTCTGCAGTTGATGTGCAACATTTGTCCAATTATATATTATTGTTATTACCATTATCATTACTATTATCAGGCCTACTAGAAGCAGTGGTATGTTATTTTTGTTCCACTCAGGCAAAATCTTTGAAAGGATCTCTAAAATAGCCTATACTTTTTTTAAGATTACAATTATTAAGCATGTGGCTCTTTATCCCTGTACTTTCTAGCAAGGTCCTTTCATCTCATATTTGGTTATTAGCACTTAGGCCTACCTGTCCTATGTGTCTCCTGGTCCACATTTTCCTCTGGTCTGGAGGCTTGTGGGTGCTCCTCATCTTAAATGTAATGTAATTATAATAAATTGCCATTACAAGGCTAAAAATACGAGTCTGAAAATATGAGCCTGTTTCACATTAATTAATAAGCCTACACATTGTCATCTTTATCACAATGCAATGTCTGTCTCACCTGCTGGTTTGCTTCTTTGTAACCAACTCTGCAAAGATGTGCTCCCTTTTGCTGCCTCCTTTAGCTGCTACTCTCTCTCCTGAATCCTTCTCTTTTCCGTAGGCATTCTAGCTTCTACCGCACCACACTTAACAACAACCAAAACAGTGATAGGATTTAGGCATTTAACCATTTTGAATGAAATAATTAATGTGATGCATTACTTACATAATTTATTCTTCTTGTTAAAACGAAATGTTAGAAACTAACCATCAGCAGACATGTAGCTTAGTTTTCCTCCCAAAAAATAGCATGTGATAACAGGCTGGTTGTCTGGTAGGCAAGCTAGCTGTCTGATTCTTTAGGCTAACGTGGCAAACTGAGCCTGGATTTATGAAGATTTTAATTAATTTCATATAACTTCATGATGATTGTTCGTTTGTTATTCATTTCTACAACTTAAAACTCACCTTTTCTTAATACGTCAAAGCAGTTGCGCATCGATTAAGTCACACAAGACAACCGTGACCGTCTCGAGGCAAAAATGCAGGCTCTCAGGTGCCGGTCGCGTGCAGCAGTTAAACAGAGTAGGGGGCTTTCGCAAACTAGCTACTTTACCCTCCCACTACTCACTCCCAATGTCGTTGACCATAGGCTACTTTATGAAATGTTTCGGGTGGCGATTTAAAAAAAAAAATCTAGGCCTACATGAAATTGCCCGGGCAACCTTAGCCCCCCTGTACACGTCCCTGCTACCAAGGCCAAGAGGTGATGCTTAATGGAGAATGTTCTTTGGCTGGGCGACTATGATAACCAATTAACTTGGACCACCAAAATGAGCATGGACTGCCACCGACCAGAAGTAGGCTAGTTATAAGACAACGGTGGCATTTTGAACCAGAAATAGCTGGCACCTCTGGTAAACTCCTAAAAGTCTGAGTAAATGACTCAACCTTACATAAATGCCTTTCACGACTCACAGGTTAATGAAAGAAAAATCAATGTTTCCCATTCAGGCCCTCTGATTTGAAAATCCTAGTCTCATGCAAAACACAAAATTGGATAGGTAATACATGCTTTTAGCTATTTAGGCTGTTGGTGGTGTCCTTCCCGAAAGTGCCGTTGAACAACTAGGCTAACACAGTAACATGATTTTGAACACCCATTTGCTTATCGACCCACAATTTTGGGGAACGCAGTCCAGTGGGACAGCCTCTGTGGGCGGGGTATGTTTGGAACCTCCTTGAGCGTCCTCACTGCTCACTGTTGACGTTCAGCTGATGAATGTAACACAAAGGGTTATTTGGCAAACCTAACGTTCGTCAAGTCCAGTAGCTCTTTGCTTTAAAGAAGTCGAACTTGCGGCAACAACTGAGTTCAGTATGTAAGGTTGAATAGACAACGTGCTTACATGCTGATAAACGCATAAGAGTCATGTAAATGCAGGTCACGGCAGATCGTAGAATCAAACATGGCGACTCCCATGGAACTGAGATGCTGGGGAGGCGATTGGGACCTGCCCTCTGTGCATTTCGAATCTCTTATTGTGCTGGTAAATGTGGTTATCTTTGCATGATATTAGTTACCGAAGTCATTAACAATTTATGGAGCTGTATTTAATGATCGACGAAGAGACTATGGGCTATCTAAGCAGGCTAACATTTGTAAGCTTACTTGCAGCATTGTACACTCAACTTTATGTATCTGGGTTGCATTCTCTCGCTAACTAACATTTGTGACCCTATTAGTTGTGCCATCGTTAATGTCGGTTCCCCTTGATGTTTGAGCAAAGCTACGAAAGCGACGTCAAAGTTATTTGAAGCCAGCAGGTTTAGAAATGGCTAGATGCTAGATAGCTTAATGCAAACAATGCTAGTCTTAGGGAAAACAAGCAAGCTAGCTGTCATCTGTAGTTCACCATCTACAGGGCTGACTGATCTTTCCCCCCAAGGTCAGATTCATGATGGCTATCTTCACGACTGAGTAGGTAGGAAATGTGCTGCAGGTTACCCCTAATCAAGTAGCCATGGTAGTGTCCTGATAGTAATTGAAAGGTTTTGTAGCAGTTAGATTTGGTGTTGCCTTGCTCAAGGTGCTTGCTAATTTCTCAGGGACAAATATCTGACACTTTGGGCAAAGTTATTTCACAAAACCAAATTATTTTCCAGCCCAAATCTGGCACACATGCATAAGTTAAATGCAGTTGCTTCAGTAGTTTTTTCCAGCTTTGTAAAAGTCCTCTCTGGCTGTAATTACTAAAGATTGTTTAGCAGTTAGGTGCATGAGATCAACAGACAAAAATAGACTTTGGCTGTCTGGCAAGAGTAATTACTCCCTTGTTTTGCTTTGGGTTTCTAGATTTTACCCTGCCTTTTGTATTATCTAGAGTAGAGTAGAGTCCAGTCCATTTTAGGTACGACAGTTGTCCTGACCTTCCACATCTCAAATCCTCAAGTCCTCTCTTTTAAGCATCCATTCCTCCAAGTTGTTTGCTTGACCAGTCAGGTACTTTTAGGTGTGTTGTCTTAAATCTTTGCTTAACTGATGTACACGTTCTCTCAGGCTTATGGGAAATTTGCAGGGGCAAAGATCTCTGCTAAGCCCATCGACTGGACATGGATGACGATTACAGGTAGCCACCAAGTTATTGCATAGAAGTCTGGCTTATCATAATTGTTTATATCATTTTTTTGCTTGTTAATTTCAATGCTTCAGAATGTGTTGCAACATACAGATGATGAATAGCTTATCTAATGGGAGGTGTAATGCTGTCTTCTGCAGCCACTGTTCCAGAACTCCATTTCGATGGATGTACCGTAATAGAGCCCATGAAAATACTCAACTTCCTCAGAAAACAGGTCTGACAGAAACTTCTCACAAATGTTACCTATCTGCTGAATATTAACTTTTTTATTTGCTTGATTTGGTCTTCATGATGTCAAGTATTTTGAACACCTTCTAATAAAAGGTCTGTGTAAATGTTGTTGACATTTACATTATTACACAAGTACATTAACATTAAACATATCCATGTATGTTTATTTGACACTGTTTATATTTCCTGTCTTAAACAGGGGCTCAATGCTGACTATGAACTGACAGCCAAACAGGGTGCTGATACGATGGCCTACATTGCACTGCTGGAGGAGAAGTTAAGACCAGCACTGGTGGGTACCAAAGAACCATACCTTTAGCAAGCACTCCAGCTCATATCTCTTTTTCATGGACATATCAAAACTAGCTTGTTTGTTAAAGAGTGCTATGTACTGCTGTTTTCCAGCTGCACACATTCTGGGTGGATGCAGAAAACTACGCCAACCTGACGAGGCCATGGTTTGCATCACACTCTCCCTTCCCTCTCAACTTCTTTGTCCCTGGTCGTCAGGCCAGTTTGGCACTTTCCCGCATCATGCTGACCAAAGGGGAGTCTCCTTACTGCACCATAACAGAGGTGGAGGGCAAGGTGTGGTGCATCACTGTATAAACACATTATACTTGAAAATAAACAGTGCCTGCTTGGTTTTACTATTTGAAACTATTTGTTGGGTCTCATCACAAGGAGACTGCCCAAATATCTAGCTGTTTGGTTTTACTATTTGAAACTATTTGATGGGTCTCATCACAAGAAGACTGCCCAAATATCTAGCTGTTTGGTTTTACTATTTGAAACTATTTGATGGGTCTCATCACAAGGAGACTGCCCAAATATCTAGCTGTTTTGTGGATGTGAGAAGAATGCAGTAGTTTGATGTGCTCACACCACAGCATGTTGCTGACACTCATATAACATTAGTTTACATACTACCGTGACAGTCTTGCTCTAATAAAACGTTATTCAGCTTAGAAACCTGCAGGGGATATCAAGCCGCTGGTTTTGGCCCCTCGAAGTTTCCAGACCTGTCTGACCGGCGACTGCGGTTTTGGGTCTCTCTCTTTCTTTTTTTCCCTTTTTCTTCTTTGAGCAGATGGAAAAGTGTTTATCTCCTGTAGGAGACAAGGGGGAGAGGATCTCCTCAGGGATGGCCAGACCAAGCATGGAGAGCCGTGCCCAGAGAATGTCATGAGCTCACTGCCCAGAACTCTTGGCTTTAATGAAGGGGCAGAAAAGAGAGCAGGCAACCTCTGAACCCCCTCTCTAGATTCAGATATAGGCTGATTAGTGCCAATATTGAAGTGACCTTGACCCCTAACTCATCATTTCAAGTTTGCTTGGTTAATGCCAAATATTTACACCATGAGAACATGGCACTTACCGTCAGTAGTTCGGAGCAGCAGCAGGCACTGTCATGTTATTGGAAATGCTTTGTGGGTGGCTGCATAGTCTGATTCCGAGAATGATGTATAAACTGGAATGGTGAACTGACTGTGTCCTCAGATTTACAGTGAAGCCAAGGAGTGCCTGAACCTACTGTCACATCGATTGGGTACCTCACAGTATTTCTTTGGAAGCACGTAAGTCAGTGTTATAGTATCAAGTATTACATTTTCCTAACTTGGTTACATTTTTATCAAGAACAAATGTGTAATATAAAAAGATAATAATACAAAAGTTATTCTGACAATAATAAGTCTCACTCATAAGTAAATATTGAAATATTATAACAGTCAACATGCTACATGCACTGATGATGGACATTGCAGAACTTCTTCCTTTCAATTTATATTTGAGAAGAACCTCTTCTTCTGATGTGTTATAGTATGTTGTTGTTCAATCTTCTCCCTGTAGGCCTACAAGCCTTGATGCCTTTGTGTTTGGGTACATCGCCCCCCTCCATAAAGCCCCTCTCTCCAGCGGGCAGCTCCAACAGCACCTCAAACAGCTGAGCAACCTCTGCCAGTTCTGCAACACCATCCTCAAGAACTTCTTCACTGAGAATCCCCCAGGTGAGCTCCGTTGGTCACTCAGTGTCTTAAAACAATGAGCCTGCAGCAGAAAAGTCCTATTTTGCATTAATGCTGGATGCATTTTTTAATAGAAGCTGAAAGGAGTGTGTGTGTGTAGACAGTAGCTGGATTTCTGTTATGTCTACAGTGCATTACTCCTAAGTGCAACATTATTTGTTTTGTAAATTTCCTTTTTGGAACACATACTATAACACTGTCACTTTTTCACTCTGTCTGTTTCTCACTTTCGCTCCTTAGAGTCTCCTCCAGCTATTCAGGAGCCAGTAGATGCAAACCTTCAGAAACTAACACAGCTGGTCAACAAGGAGTCCAACCTTATAGAGAAGGTTTTTTTTTTTCTTTCTTGTTTTTCTTCTCTTCCCTTGTGCTGTACACGTTTAATTAATATTACTTAATATTAATTAATTAACTGCGAAGATGTTGTCTTGTGTTGACCTTATGCTTTTTATTCTGGACAGATGGATGACAACCTGCGGAGCAGTCCTCAGCACCGTCCCCACAGACCACAGACCAGGTCCAAAAACTCCACACCATCCTAACGCCTTCCATGGGCAGAAACTTTCCAAAAACCTCCCCTGCATCCCCCCCTCCCCCTTCTTTCATCAGAGTGGGATTCCACAACAGGTTCACTGAGATACTGCACTTCCTCTCATAAGCTTGGGAGCTTGCAGTTGTGTGCTGTATGCAGGGAAACTATCTTCTTGCTGCTGACTGTCCATGCAATGGACTCTCCTCAGACCACATGTTGAGGTTATGGTGAAGATCTTTTGCCAGTGTGTTGAACAAGGAACCTAAACATTCTTGCGGTCTCTGTCCAAAGCTCATAGCATAGCTTATCCCATCCAGTCTCAACGTGGCTGTATTCCTAGTATTCTTACTGCAATTCCCATAGCTCATAAGATTAGGATTGAATCCCATTAGTAGTAGGGAATGGCATCTAGATTTGTAATGTGTAATTAGCAAATACTGTGTTGGTTTTAAAAAGGGATAATATTTATGAGGTGAGGCTTTCTGATGTAGGAAACATGAAAGTGAACAGGAGAAAAACTCAATGAACTCAATAATATTGAATGGCATGTTCTGCTTCATCCGGTGTCTCCATTATGAAGTTGTAGCTAATGGAGACGAGACAAACTGATTTAAAATGTATTTGATACCTCGCGGGCTGCTCCATACTTATGCATGAGACCTTTTTAGAGGCAAGGCAACATTTAAAAAATGCTCTGATATGCTTTACATTTACTACGACACTGTCTGCAGCATTTTTTTTTATCTACAAGCACTGATAAGGACCGTAAACACATTTATTTCATGTCTGGGTTAATAAAACAAACAAGATTTCAAAATTCAATGTGGACGTGAAAAGTTTTGCCCATGCAATTGTTGAATTTTAGGTTGTGTAAAAAAAAGAAAATAATTCTTGACCTAGCATAGGTTGTAATAGTTTGTTGTGTTTTTATCATAGTAATATATTTGTGGATATGTCTCGATGACAGGGCATTTCAATAGTTACAATCACACAAATAATCTACAGTGTATGAGTCATACGGCATGCTATTCAATGCCTTTATTGGACAAATGAAAAAAGGGCTCTTGCATAAAATGCCATGGAAACTGTTTCCACAGTTATGTGGGTATGGTTTGTTTACACCGCGTGGTAGTATGTTGTTGCACACGGTACTGTATTATCTGAAAGCCTAATATGCGGGACACTAGAAAATTCACTGGATTCCACAACAACTTGATGCTCTTGTTGCAACATATCTGTAAAACAAACCAATGTGTTTAAGCAGTGTTTAGTGGTGATCTTTTATATTATCAACTTTTAACGTTTAATGTACTTTAGAAAATCTTCATCGATATTGCGGTTTCCATTCAGTATGTCTACATTAATTTAGCAGAACTCAAAGTTTTTTTTGTTTTACTTTTTGTTTTTTTTATCTTGGTTGCCTTTGGGATCATTCGTTATTCTCTGCACTGTGTGCTATTTTTGTGCTGTTATGGTCTCAGTGAAAGGACAGAGGTAGCAGCTGTCTCAACTGGCCAAATGTCTTTCAGGTCTTTGTAGTGAGCATGGCGTGCCTTTTGTGATTTGCTTTTCTCTTATCAAAAGGGATCTCCTTTTTACTTTGTCCATACTGATACAAGTCTATGTTTTCGGAAGGCACTGAAACACTACGTATGTGATAGAAACGGTATGCCAAAAAATCTGAAGTACCTTGATCTCAGTTCATGTTCACAATAGGACATGTCTATTTTCTGCTTTTGATTTAGTCAGAAATGTGTGTCTTCAGATTATTACCAATACGTTAAATTTAAATTATGACCATAACCAAAATCCTTCCCTGTTTAGTTTATATAGGTTTGAGTGGTCCAATGTGTACACAGATCTCTGTGATCAAAGGATTGTTTTGGTTGATGTCATGTTATTTTTCCCAGCCACTTTCATCATTGTACTGCATCAGCAATGCACTTTCAGTTTGATTTTATGTCACTTAACATATAATACAACAAGAATGTACAGAATGGTTGAATTTGTTTGCTTGTTTTGTAATGTGTAATGTAATGGCCTTTCATTGTGTTCAAAGGGGAACATTGGGCGTTGGTGAAATATATGTTACCTGGGGCAGGTTTTCAGATGAATTTGTCATGATGTGGTGGCAGTGTGTCCTAATCAAGAGTTAACCTGTCACATTGATCGCTAAAATAATGCATGATGAAAGGCCACAGTCTATAAAACATTTCATTTGTTTTAAATGTTTCATTATGCTAAATAATAAGACACATTACACTATTTTCAGGACTCATAAAAGAATGGAATATATGCAATAAAATTCTGTAATTTGTTGCTATGTTGTAGCGTAATGACTGTTGGTGAATAATAATGACAAAAATAGCCCAGGCTTTCAGATCATGTTTTACTAGAACCTCACATTTTCCAGGAGGCTTCCCAGTCACAAAAATGCACTAGGAGCGAGACAATCTTCAAAGCCTGCGCTCAGCTCACTGCGCTCTGTCATGGGGAAACTTGGTTTGGAGCTTGATTAGTTTGAATTGAATTTCTCCATCCCAAACACGTTCCGCTTTTTCGAGACGGACGCCCAGAAAGCATCTGCAGCATGTGGCGAGCACAAGGAGTCTGCTGGCGGGGACGTCACATGGAATCCATTAGGCAGTCCTTAACCCGTCACACCCCCCTAAGAATGCGTGCGCACATGCTCAAAGCGCACATCGTGGTGGAAATAAAACAGATTAGGAAGTCAAAGATCTGTCTTTTTCACTCCCCCCTTCTGTCCTTGTCTCCGTTGGTCTGGCTTCCCCAGCGACTGCTCCCGCTTCTATTTACCCTCAGTAACAAATGACATTAAAAGGAGGAGACGTACAAGTACACTGGCCAGAAAGCAATCATTTAATTATTCTCAGGGACGTGTCATTGGAAAAGTAAACTGTTTCAGCATAGTTTGCGTGTGAGGCTCACTCAGAACCAGAAAGTACAAATAAAAAAAATTCAACAAGCAGTGTATCACGCCAATTTCTTGGGGGAGTCAATTAAAAGAGAGGTTCAGTTTTCTTAAAACTAAATTTGCAATCAAACATCTTCCATCAGAGGTCCATCAAACCAACTTCCACAAATATATGATGGATAAAGAAAAAGAACAATAGTAATATACAACATATTCAGCACAATACTAAAAACAATATTCATTGTATTTTTGACCACCTATGGCAGTATTTAAAAAACAAACATGAAACATTTGTGTAATTTGCACGTCAGTGCTTTGAAACCACGCCATGCTTTGAGTTCATGCACATGTCGGTTTGTTTTGTCTGTCTTACAGAATGTTCCATCTGTAAGCTGGTTCCTTCTGATACAGTAGTGTTGTCCATCTGTTTTCAGACTACCGTACCAGTGAATCAAACCCCATAGTTTAACAATTTGTGACTATTTGTAGTTTTCTGTTGTGATGAATATGTCCATCATTTTGTAAGCACACCTTCTCCTAAGGTATAGTGCTTCCTATATACTTATAGGCATTGTCACTGAATTTCAAAGCATAACAACTTTTTAGTACATTGATTGGATTTCACTTTAATATTTTAAATAAATGTGCTTTGTTTTCGCGGTTGGGTGCAGGATACTTTTATTACAGAAAAATATTAAACTGGTGATGTACAAATTAAAGCCAAAAAATAAAATAAAAAGATCTTCAGGGACATCTAGTGGATAATATGCCAACAACTGCACTCAAAAACAGCATAATTGGTGTGCATTCAGCCTCCAGGGTTCCCACCCATTTTCATTGCCATTGATTTCTATAATAATATTTTTATGACCTTTCACAACCTACAATTACACAAAATGTGTACTTTACTCCACATGTTGGTTCTAATTATTGAATGAAAATTAAAAAACCTTTGCATTTTTTTTCTATAAGGCTTGTTAAGCTACGTCAATTCAAGTGGAAACTACATCACCCTGCAGACTTTCACACAAGAAAACATTATCAGTGGAAGAGTACAATAACATAATTAATTTCTTTAGACTTACATATGACCAAATCAAATGTCATGACTTCCAAAACTTCAAATCAATTTACTTCTTGACTTTTCCAGGCCTAAAAAATGGGATATTAAAATTACATGCCTTTTCCAGGATTTCCATGACCGCATGAACCCTGAGACTCAGAGATCACTTAAATAAATAATTGCCTCATTTATCTGAAATAAATATCTGCTTCACAAACTAGTCTGTTCGCCTCTGGCCCCATAAAAAACATATAGTCACAGGTCATAACATTCTCCCTATTCAGTTGCAAAAAACAACATGCATATGGATTACTTTCATATGTAATATTTATGTTTATGATTTGAAATAATAACATTAAATTCTCAGATAAAAGTTAATCTGCAGCAGAGGAGTACTGTAATTTGACTTTTGTTAATACAGAAACATTTTATTTTCTCAGTACTCCTCATTCAAATACAAAAATAGGCTATTTCATAGGGCACACCCATTAGAGGTATACATTTACAATAAAGGAAAACAGACGAGTCAAATTGTGATACGGAGTATGTACACTTAATAGTATAGAAAATAGAAACATTGAACTGAAAAGGTGCGACTTGTTGAAAAGAAGAAAAAAAACAGCATAGACATAGTTCTGAAATGTTAATGTCATACATAAACAAATACGTTGATATTCTGTTGGCTCACTGCCCTGTTAGTACAGAAACCAAAATTACAGGGTTAAAGTGTAAATATTAACTCTGTAAATGGTATCCAACAAATGATTAAATACATTTTTCAATCGATTTAATCAATTTCTCTAGTAAAGTTTCCCATATTTACAAAATATTTCTTTATTTCAGTAACTGTAAATTCAACAACTGCAAATTGCATGTTTTTTTCAATAAAATCTACTCAGCAAACATTGGTGGAAAACGAAGGCTGTTTTCTACTTCTTCAACACAAACTGAATCAACCCAAAGTACAACCCAGTCACACCGACTCAACACAAGTTCTAGAGTGAAACAAGTTTCTATTCGCAATCACAGAAATGGACCTGCTATAAAGGCAGACTTTGGGAGTACGTCAAAGAGGGGAGATAAGCTAACCAGATGCACTAGCAGTGCCTTGCAAACTCTGGCACCTCCAGCAGCGTGTGAAGGCTCAGGCTTCCTGGGCTTTCCAGGCCGAAGGCGGCATGGCAGGCCTCTGTAAACCTGTGCTGCGTGGAGCCCAGGAGGTGGCCATTCTGGGCGTTGATGAACGCCAGACGCCCTTGGGTAAAGTCCAGCAGGGTTCCGATATGCGTCGGCACGTCCACAAGGAAAATGTCGGTCTGCACACTGTTGTGGAGCAGCTCAAACCTGCAGCTGTGGTGCCAGAGAAGAGGTTGAGAGTTGAGGAGAAGGGGCGATATTAGTCATTTATAAATAATCATGAACCATCACATCACAGCATCAGTGGTTAGAGCAAACTAGAGGAAGACAGCACAGAACTGAATAGAATAGAATGGCATGGAATGCTATAGGCTTTATCAATGTCTCATCATACAGAAGAAATGCATAGAGTTCACTCATCCCCATCTTGTTAACATGTACAAACAAGTTGAAGCTACCATGGACCAAATAACTTAGTCCTTCCAGAGTAAGCTAATGGAAGAACAAGGCCATGCAACCCTCCCTGCCCCATCGCTATACTGTTAAAGTATGTCATCAATGGAACGCACTAGCAGCCCATGTTTCAAACAATGATGACATGTATGCATGTTAAGCTGCTTTGGACAGCGTAATTTGCAGTGAGACAACATGTAAACAACTTAGTACCTGCTTGATGTGGGAACACAGTGCAGACACCAGGAGGTACTGTTCTCTCCCATAAGGCTGTCACTGGGGGTTGAGTTATATGCCACACCAAGGCGGTAGGATGAGCAGCCTGACACCACTGTCTCCCAGTAATAGTACCCTTTCAATGGGAAGAGCTCTCCCAGAATGGCTGGACATCTGGAGACAGCGGTAAACAGCAGTGTGAGGATAAGCAGCAGTATTCAGGGAAGCACTCCAGTTTGTTTGAGACTTGCATTAATTATATATATATA
>NC_045158.1:12835693-12861110 GCF_900700415.2 Clupea harengus | reverse complement strand
AGATACATCGGTGATTAATTTACTGCTCCTCGACTTCGCATCTGTGCCTTGGAAGGCAGCCCAGACCAGAGGAAATGTTGGGTTTCTGGCAGTCTCGTTTGAAATGGGTTCAGACAGCCTAAAGCTGCCCAAAATGTGTGTTCCACTTTTGCGATCTATCCTGCACCTCGCCTATCTCCAGAGAATTCTTTCTCTCTGATTGGTGTTCCATCTGGTAAGGTTTCCCGGAAAACAAACAGAAAACAGAATTGTTGAGGATTTCATTGGCCACAGTGGGAAGACAAAAAAATAGGCTGCAGACAAACAACAGACTATAGGAGGGTTTAACAAAATGTAGATACTCAAACATCAATTTCCCTATCTGATTTTTTTGCCAGATTCTTTTTCCCTATTGTGGACAATGTTCAGGAAAAAATTACAATAAGAACCTTCTGGTCAATATAAAGG
The DNA here is from genome assembly GCF_900700415.2 of Clupea harengus. Classification (NCBI taxonomy): domain Eukaryota; kingdom Metazoa; phylum Chordata; class Actinopteri; order Clupeiformes; family Clupeidae; genus Clupea; species Clupea harengus. The sequence goes on along the minus strand of NC_045158.1, from coordinate 12,860,663 downwards.
GCCTAATTGAGGGGGCATGTTACACTAAAAGATTCAGGAAAACACATCTTATGACTTCAGTTACCACAGACTGTCATAAATATCAAACCTCAACAAATGGTTACATCAGAGGTCAATGCAGAAGGCTGTAAAGAAGAGCATAACAAGAGGTCTATATTCAGTGATCCTTCTAATGACGAGGTGACAGGTATGGTAAAATATGTGATGAGGTGCCGCGCTAAAGAGCTGAAAGCACAACTGTGAAAGTAATCGATCATAAACAAGAACCATTAGTTTTATACAAAAGAAATGAGTGCTTCAGACACTGAAGAGAGAAAATGTGCTGTAATGGAGTTCCAAAAATCACTTGAACTCACTACTCAGCTATTTCGTGCCCCCTGCAATGACATTTCCGCCGACTGGATATGCACTATAGGCAATACGTGACCTCATTTGGTTTTAATCAGGCGATATGTCCGCCTGTTCAAATAAGCTTTCTTTCTCCTGCCCATTAATCACGGGCTAACGCAGAGAGACTTCCCAAGTGCCAACAAATCATTCGAAAGAGACATTCATTTTCAAAGGGATGGTCACAACTCATTTATCCCCTGTAATCTCTACCTGCATCCCGCACATGATGTTTTCATTAGGGGGGCACCAATTTATGGACTTGCCTCCGCGCTGTCCAGAGGTCCACCCCCTTAACGTGAGGAGGCCTACTTCCTGTTGTCATGGCAACTAAATTCCACAGTTCAGAGGTAAAGAAATATTCTCCAAAAATTCAGAGGCGGTGTCGTAGATTTTTGAATAGCTGCGCTGGCTTTCCTTGCAAAATGATCGCAGCCACTCATGCAACCAGATGGCTTCTAAGGTGTGAAACAAAGTGTTTCTTGCAGCATGCCAGCTATGTGCAAAATAGCCCTAAAAGTCGGATGACAGTGGCACATGTCAAAGGACAGAGAGGACCAATAGAAAACCACTGCTTTGTTAAAAGGGAACAGAGTGGAACTGGGCAAGGTAATTATACTGGATATACCACCATCTCATACGTCAATACAGTGGGCTTTATACACACACACACTGCAGAGCAGATTAAATTGGCTCTGAGTGATATAACACAGTTGACCCACAACCCACAGGAGAGGGTTTTGAAATAACAAGCTCATTATTTTTATGATGCTACATCTAGAGTCTTGATTACTCAGATTCGTATGAGAAAACTCAGCGACTGTGTTTCGACAGCCCAGGGGTTCTGCCAAGAGCACCTGACAGTCATGGAGTCGTGGATCATCCTCGTTTATAAAGCAAGGAAATGTTAGTCACTACATAAATCACATGCTTTTTAATATAGCCAAATCCATTACAAATCTGGTTGACACTTACTTTATATTAAAGCCCTTATTATACTACATCAACACAATTAAGCGCTGTGTAATACATAATAATTACTAGTGAGTAATGCTACATTGATACTTGATAATCCTGCTCCTGAAAATAATCCACATAATCTGTCATTTTACCTTTAGCTGTTTCTAAATACAGTGTAAAATGGTGTTGTCTTTCATTATTCATCAGTGTCCTTACAGTAACACTGTAAAAAAATAAAAATAAACACTAAAATAAAAAACGACACTAAAGAACTAAATTAATTCAGAAGTAAAAGTGAAATTTAAATTGTAGCCAATGCTAGCCTTTGAAGCCCAACAGTCAGTCATGGAGGGGATAGTAGCAAGGGGTTAGGCAAAACGTGAGTCATCCTCCTCCTCTCCCTGGGGAGTGGAAATGTAATCTAACTGAGCCCAGGGCTTCCAATTCCCCTCCAGAGGAGTCGACTGGATTCATTAAGAGCCTGGCTGCTGTCCAGCTCTCTTAACACAAGCAGTTTTTTTATTGCATGTCTGTAGAAAATAAATCAAAACGTGTGAATAATATATCTCTAAGAAAACCACTGGCAGGAGAAAGAGAAATGGGAGGAAAAAGAAGTTGGTGAATTATAGTTGTCTCCATCCATGCATTACATTTTCCTCTGCCAGATGTACTGACTGAAAATACAGGAGGTACAAAAAAGTGCATTTGTTCAAGCTATTTTGAAAAAGGACTCAGGGCTTCACATCAACAGGAACAGCTGCTATTTGATTAAACATTTGCAGCGCTCAAAGCTGTAAAGTGAGATTTGTTTCAAATGGTATTCCCATCATTATACATTTACACAACAATCCTTTACCATGCGTCTGGGATTTGTATGAGATAAAAAAAAAAAAAAATACACTTGCTAAAAGTCTATTTGCCTTTCATGCACAGAAATGATATTCCTATGTAAAACGATAACACAACAGGGAAAGGTACTATGGCAACATGTAATGGAAGTCAGCAATAGTATTAAATATTCCCAATCCACTAAGGGTGAAAGAACGCCTCTGAAACTACTAGAGGTCTGTGCAGCTTGTAGAAAGTCTGTGCATGTTTGAAACTACTGCTATATGTATGACTACAAAACATGGGTTTGTGCTGTAGATGACATGTTAAGGGGATCACCATAAATCTTTATGTTAACATGTGTGAACACCCACTAATTTGTCCATTGGAGCGCCACGATCACTACACGGCACATATGCAGCGACAAAACATTTATGGATGTTCACTGACTAAAACGGCATCTTACCTGCTAATGCAGGATTCGACCCATGGAACAGCTGTTTGGTCCCCTCCTGTCTTGGATTCTGGAATGACACTGAGCTTCCCTCTCTGTAGGTCCTGTAGCCAAGTAGGCTGTGCCTCTGGCTCCGCAAGCCCGTCGCCTCGTCACAGGCGCGCTGCTGTGCGAACAGATCCAGTGACCCATCCTGACTGGCCTGAGAGCACTTGAGTGGCTGGCGTGCACACATGTTACGGAAGCTGTCAGCTGTTTCCCCTCTGACACGCTTGCAGTGCTGTATGTCGGATAAGGATAGTGTCGAGAGTGGGTCCACCTCAAAAAAGTTCCTGGGTTTTCTCATCAGGGCGTCTGTGCTTTGCTGGTTCCTCTGCTTCTCCTTCAGCTTTGCCAAAGACGAGTCCTTCTCCATTCTCTCGTTTAAAAGGTTACGAAAGGCGGGATTGTTGGTTCCACTGAAAAGTCCACCCAGGTCGTCCGTCTCGGAGACAGAGTACTGGTCATCCTTGTGTTTGTGCTTGTGCTTGTGTTTGCGTTTGTGGAGACAGACACTCGCCAAGCTGCTGTTACTTCCTTTGAGAGCCACATATGCAGGCTGTGTGTCACCCATTCCATTTGAGGACATGGTGTGGGGCATGCTTTTTGCTCTATGCCTGGTTACAGTCGAAAGTTTGGGGTAAGTACCAGAATGGAACTTGGGGGGAGGGATCTGTGGCCTCATGAAGGGGGACGCTGCTGCCCCCAGTCCATGAGGTAAATAAAATGGAGGGGGGTATTGGCCATAACAGCCCATATTCATCATACTAGTAGCAAGAGGCATGGATGTGTAAGGCATTGCGTACGGTGCATAGTAATTGCCACCAGGCATTGGGTAGCCAAACCCTTGAATGAAAGGCATCCGCATCGTTGGCTCATTGGATTTGGCTGGTCTGCCACGCCGCTTCTTTGATTTCTCTGAATTTCTGCGAAGATAGTGCACAGGATCATAAGGAAGGTATGGCATAGGATAATAGTGGTCAAAATTGACTCGAAAGATGCTGGGATAAGAATTTTCTCGATAAAAATTGTAGCTGCGATGAGAGATTCTGAAGACCTGGAACTTGCTGATCAGTTCCTCAAGGTTGGCCAGGAACTGCAAGTCATCCCCTCTCTGGAGACCCTTGCGCTTTCGTCGGTGCTTCTGTTTCTTCATGCTTTCCTGAGCGAGAAATTTCTCTACAGCCGCCGCTGATATACGTTTCGGGTAGTGCCCTCTCGTCGCTTTGCCAGAAGCATCAAGTGCAGCTCCTTCTGCAGCTTCGAAGCTACAAAAGTCAAAAGAGTACCTCCTGCGAGATGCTGGTCCTTTCTCAGCTTGATCCGATGTGCTGTTGTTGTCAGTGCCAATGCCACTGTCGCTTGGGATTGTCTCTTCACTGTGGGACTCGCTGATGGGGGACAAGGTGACTTCTTTGATTGATGCCACCTCTGAAAGGTGTGATGGCGAGTTCGCCATAAGTCTAGGGGGAGAAAGCTTCCAGTTACTGCTAAGCAATCCCCTGGGGGCTTTCGTAGGCAAAGCACTGATAGGCTGTAGATTTGGCATGGTCTTCAGGTCTTGCTGGTTGGATTCATTGGTGGCAGAGTACAACATTCCACCTGCTCCTGGAGATAGTGGCAGCATGACCCTTGGAGAAGGCATCCCACCTGCTCCTGGAGATAGTGGCAGCATGACCCTTGGAGAAGGCATCCCGGTTGCTGTCGATGGATTAGAAGGCACTACAAGGTTCTCAAACTGGCTAGGAACAGGCATAGAGTGCTTATCTTTGTGCTCATCTTGCTGAGCCTGTAGATCAACTCTGGGCTTTCTTCCCCTTTTTTTGCCAATATAAATAGTCCCTCGCTTACTCACATTGATTTGTTTGCCAAGACGGGCCTCGATTGTCGATGCCATAGTTGACACGGCACTTGAAGCAGGAGAATTAGACTTCAGGGCAAGATTGCTAGTGCTAGAGCCTGACAAGAGTTCGTTTAATATGCTTTGCATCTTAACTAATTTCATTTTTTTGACTGACTTCTTTTTAAAGACACCAAGGTGACTGGTTTTATTGAGTTTCAATTGATGGGGAGGAGAGGGGTTGTTTAAGGCCAGTTTCACTATATCTGACAAATCATGGGCCCTCTTTCTTTTCTTTGCTCCTAGTGAGTCTTGGTTAATTGGACTGACTGGACTTGTAGCAGTTCCTTCATGAATGGTCTCAACAGTAAGCAGCGGTTGTTTCTTGGGTCGCCCACGCTTCTTCTTCACGGGGGTTATGACAGTCAAACTGTCCGTGTTGGTGTATAGGGGGCTTGCTGGTGTTATGGGGTAGGCTGAAGGGGGATCTTCAATTGATAAAATATGGCAACTTTCTTTCTGAGGGCTTGGGCTATTTAAATATGACCACCTGTCCTTAGCTTTGGACTGCCGTCTGTCAGTTTGTTTGTTTGAATCAAGCATTGCTCTTGGTCTGCCAACTGGGTTTTTTCTCTGCCTGCTTGGACTATTGTCCACATTACAAACATTTGCTACCATATCTGCCCCTGTTCTAACAGGACTCCTCTCTGTTTGTTTTTCTTTAAACAATTCCTTTGATTCCTGGCTACCTTGATCAGGTTTACTGTTCCTATCAGGAACCTGCGTCATTGGTGCATCATCCAAGGAGATCTCATCCTCTTTGACTCTGCGATTCTTCCGCTTCCTGCCTTTTGATTCGTCTATCAGCTTAGGGACAGAGCTATGCAATGTCTTGGCCTCATCCTCCATTTTCTTACTACAGCTATCAGCCTCTACACTCTGTGTCTCAGCTTTCTCCAGTCCACACAAGTGCCTCTCTTTAACATTGTCTGGACCAGGAAATTCTATGCCCTTCTCGACCTTCTTGGACCACAGCATATCTGAATTGTTACTACCACCCAGGGTCCTCATTGAGTCCCTCCTGCCGTACTTCCTCTTGATATTTCCAAACACCTGCTCTGTGACACCTGGTACACCCCTTTCTTTGCTCAAAGAGGAATGCATCAAAATATTATTAGAGTCTGTGGGCGTGGCCATCGATACATTTTCTGTTGATGATATCTGTGGGTCTCCAAACTGGAAAGACATTCCAGTGCCGCAGTAGGACAGAGGTGGACCTTCCACAACTTTTTTTGCTAGCAGCTTGCTCGAGAGAGTGATGGTAGATCCGGACTGTGGGCTCTTGCTATTGCCCGGGAATTCTGTTTTTGACTCTGAATCTGTTAAGTTTCCATGAGATAATGCCTCTGGTGCTGGTGGTTTTGTCCGGTCCACTTGGTGCATGTCACTGTTTTTCCGCTCATGCTTTGGTTTCATGGGCTCTCGATGGACATCAAGCATCTCTTTGTTACTTTGATCGGCGTGTTTGAAAAGCCTTTCATATGTCTGCAAAAAGGAGAAAGAAAACGAGGTTTAGGACTTAATGTATACATCCATTAATCCAAACATACATACAATACAATACAATAATAAACAACACGAGGATGTGTTTTGTGAACTCATCATGTTTTCTAAAAGGGCAGGCATGCCCTAACATTATTGCTAAGCTTCCTGTGAACATTCTTCAGTACTCAGGTTCAAAATGAAATCCTTCTTCCACATGCATAAGAAACTGCAAGCAGTGGTGCCACCATCCTATTAAGATGTATGATCTCAAAGTCAACCAAACAGCAATGCATCATAACAAATCAATATTCCTCACTGATTTTCCTCACATAAAAAAAACATATATTCAGAGACTATGAGCCTGCTTGCACTCCCTCTGCCCTTCTCGTCATCGGTAATCAGTGAGGGAAAATTCATTAAGCCTCTCAATAAAGCTAGCAGCAGCAGAATGCTTTATCTGCGGTGCACAGCTTATGCTTGGTTATTAAGAAAAAATATATATGTATACATCCCCACATGCTGAAAGGAGAGCGAGCAGGGGCAAAATAATAATATTGACTTGCACGTTTTGTCCTGTGTTTTTTCTGCTTGGGCAATATGAATATTTAAATCTTCAATTAAGGTTTTTGAATTTGAACATTTGAACAGAAATATACAGTTAGAGGGAGAGGGATGGACAGAGAGATTGTGTGACTGGTTATGAGAGGGGATAGCAGGATGGGGGATGGATGGGGTCTGCAGGAGTCATCCAACAACCTAATCCTCTCTGATATCATTCCATCAGTGGCTTTTAATTGAAAAGAAACAGTCGAGAGATGCATCGAGGGAGATATTCATTCTGTCAGGCATGGTCTTTGTATTTTACCCCTTCTGTGAGAAAGTGCATCACCTTTTGGGTTCTTAATCCAGTAATCCCTTGTGGAATTTGCAGTCTTCCTGAGCTCAGAGGATACAATCTCAAACACAGTGTGCCAAGTCTCCTAGTCACTCTTTAATTTGGCTAAATGGCATTATATTCCCTACTGTCTCCAAAACAATAAACCAGCGATTGCATAACCTCTGCACTGAGTATGTCAGTGCCATTATATAAACACGCAACAAAATGGATTAGTCTGATAGATGAATTACAGTGCTGTGAACAAGAAAACAGTACTGCTTTGAAATTTCTCATAGACTGTCAGAAAAATACAATCCTCAGTCAAAAATACAAATATCCCCAGAAGTAAACATGCAAACATTAGCTTACTTTTAAATCTGACACTGCAGCAACTGCAATGGCAGGGAGAAAGGCTACAGTTGCGAACAGCATCACACCCCCCTCCCCCCATTTCGGAGACATAAATAGTACACATTTGGCTCATACTGCTACTGTGAATGTAACGGGTGAGGTCTTCTCAAACACTAAATATTATGTTGCTGTGGTGCAGTCACTAAGCACCCTAATAAAAAAATCTTTGCAGTCATAAATGAGTGATGTCTGCCCTTAATGAGTGCTGCTTATCTGCTGAGAACAGAGTCTGCTTTTCTGGCAGGAGCTACTGGGCAGTTGGCTCAACGGACCCAAATCCTGATGGGTTAAAATCTTCTTGAATCCCAGATTCAGCGGGCGTAGCGTTGGCCTCAGCATTTGCAGATAAATGGGCAGTGGAACCACAGGCAGAGTCACTCAAATGATAATAAGCCTGGTTTGGCATGCAGCAGAGTCTCTCTGTTTCCAATTCTTTTTTTTTTCTCCGATGGGGTAGGGGGAGGAGTGGATGGGTTATGTTCGGTTTTATTGTTCTCACAGTTCTCAAAGCCATACTATGTTTTGATGGACTCCATTTTATGTGGTGAGCAAGGAGGCACTTGGAGCTGCTTGTCTTCAGACATGCTGAGCCAAACATCCCCTCGCCTGTACCTGATCTCTGCCAGATCACAAAGTGGCCCTTCAATCCTCCAGGGATCGTTTCAAGGGGACATTGACTGCAGAGCGATGTTTTGTGGTTAACTCAGGTTTTATGGTATTTGATGTCTCGCAAAAGCACTGTCATACATGTCCTCTGATTTCTTATACCGTTTGGTGACGCAGAACAAGTGTTTTGCATTAGATAGAATGTGTCCTTGGCATGACATGTTAGAGCCCATATTTTTTTATTTATGGCAGGCCACACACTCTCTCGCAACAGTCCATGGTTTAGGCATGAGAGGGTCCGTCTAATGAAAGCATTAATCATAACCATATCCCACTTGGTAAGGACTGGAGAGAGAATTACTACTAAAAGCAAAGTAGATGACTGTACCCTGAATCATGGCCCCCCTCTCCCAAAAAAGGCCCTTTTTGTGAAAATGGGCATTGTTTCATTTGTAATGGATCAGACAAAAATCCATTAGCCTTGTCTGGTTTCGCACATTTCCCTGCTCTTGGGCATCTGCTCCCCTTCAAGAGGGTTCCCGTCCACTGATAAGCATGCTTCATAACCCCCTGCACTAATTGGTCAAACGACAGCGTTTTTTTCACCAGTCTCTGATAACAGTCTGAGATGGGTTTTTTTGAGGACACCCCGCCTGCTTTGTTAGACAACTCCCAGTGTCCTGTTGGCCGGAGTAACGTGACACTCAGGCAAAGACGACGCAGGGAAGGATAGGGTATCATCTACATGAAATGGATACACTGTCTCCAATTACATGTAGAATCTCTTCATTCATGTCAGGACAGACAAAAACACATCATGAGGACCGAGTGACTGTATATGAGGAAAGGTTCCTGAAATTAAATTTGCTGTAAATGAAGCTACACAGTATTAAGGCAATATCTCAAAACAGATATATTGGGGGGAAAATAGCTTCCCTCAGCTATTCCAATACAGAGACTCCATTCAGAGAACTGTTGTGTAATAAGACCCGTGCTTGTGTTTCCGTTAAGAGCTTTGATCCCCTTGTTCTTGTTGTTTTCTTAATCCCTCTCAATCCCTAGATAGCAGTAACTGAGTTATTGCCTCTTCCCTGTCATCAAGATAATGACGCGGCGTTCAATCCCTGCCCCATCATACCGTTTTTCTATACCCACTTTGTCATGTCTTACACAAGCAGGCTTAGAATGGCAGAGGTACCATCAGCTACACATGCATGCTTTGAGGGTTTGGGATGAGCTTTGTGGGTAAAGAGGATTGCTGTACAAGTCGAACCAAAACTCAAGCTCTGTGCGTGCATGAAATAATGGATGCACATTTTTTAAGCTCCCAGAATCCTATTACAGTGGCCATTTGTGTTTTATAAACTTCAAGAATACCCTGTCTTTTACTCTTTCCATATGGGTCGAGCAATGCGATCGATTAAGCAGATCCATTTATGGTTTCCTTGTAAAGCTGGGGCGATAGCTATGACATATGTAAACAATTATAGTATTGTTTTGGGGGGCTTACAAAAGTCTGAAGACCTCTCAACAATTCTGGTATTATACTTCGAAAGCACTGAATAAGCACTGCAAGCCAAAGCAACCCCAGGAAAGATATCACAACTTCCAATGTATTATTTACAAATTATAGCCTGCAAAACGTGCTACGTGTAATAATCCAGATTAGTGGCTAAAAATCAAAGCAACTAGGTAACACACATCTATTGATTAATTCAATGGCTGGCTTCTATGCTGTATTATTAAATCTAATCATTGCGAACATGAAAACAATAAAGATGCCCTCTAAGGCAGCTATCTATCTCTCCTTAATCATCAGTCTGATTGATTCAAGGAGGGTCAACCACAAATAAAGCTTCATTATTTACTGACAGGACCCCTGTCTAAACACTTAATTCAGGTTTTAATAGTATTAGCCTCCATAATTACGGCAATTTGCTTTGAAATTCCATTCACGCTGTGCATTCGTTGCCGTTCGCACTGATTAATTATGTTCGGTCCCACTAGACCCTCCAAACTCATCCATCCTTTTGAACTAAATGATTAACAGACTGTACACTGGAAGCTAGTTACGAGTGCCAGCACTGACGTGTCGCTCGTCAAACCACAAAGTCACCAGAAGGCTTTGAAGCCGAGATAATAAAGGAAGACGTGGTGACCAACCCCCTTTTCCTGTACACCTTCTTCATTAAATCACAGCGCGTAAATGTTTGCCGGGTGGCTGCCTCCCTTCTTTGTAACAGTCGGCTCTCGTCACAATGTGCGCGCGAGGACTTTTCCTTAAATGCGTGGAACATTTGGAAGTTGGCTATTAAAAAACAAAATGGTGGGGTGGGCTTGAGGGTGGAAGGAGAGTGGGGTGGGGTGGTTGGTGTGCAGGAAAGAAACTCACATCCTATTAAAAACGTTTCAGCCAACGTCAAGCTGAGGAAATGTAAGGCCTCAACTCCTCCAACAATACATCTGGCACAAACAAAATGGAGCACCCCATTTGTTTCATGGAGGCTGCAGGAGCACGTGATAATAAAACATCTGTGTCTGCGCCCCCCTCCCCCCATAAACCCACCCCACCCCACCCCACCCCGAATGAAGAAAATAACACACACGGAAGCACGTACACACACATACACACCAGCTTCCCTGTGCCACCCTTTCCATGCATTCACAGTGGAGAAAAAAGGACATTCGCTCCACATTTATGGGAGTGACTCTCCCCCCCCCCCCCACCCCCACCCCTTTGCTATGTGCACCAGTTGGCTGTCTGAGGAATGGCACGCAGCATTATTGTGTATTTGCACGCCGGCAATTTGCGGGCTCTGAGGAAATCCACGAGCTCTAACGCAGAGGTGCCAGCCTGGCACGGCCGTCTCTGATGGCACACAGAGTGAGAGAAGCAGCCTCACCACAGGCCCAAAGCGCGGGATTAGTGAGAGGGACAGCGCTGTGGTTTGCTCCACACTTGTCATTGCTTTCCTTTTTTTATTTTTTTACTCCTCTCCCAAGGGGGTGGACAGGAGATGTGGGTCTTACTTCAGATAAATCTTGCTGCAATTACGATGAAATTCCAACTGTCATTCCTCACCTCCACAAGGTTTTTTTTTTTGTAGTCCCTGTCTCTCCTGAGGAATCTACACACATGTCAAATGTCAAAACAAATTAAGATAAAGATCTATGAATGGAGAAGACATAGGAATTAATTTGGTTTAACAGTATCAAATAAGCAACCTGGAGTTATCTTCCCATGAATTTCACTGCTTCAATGTGGTCTGGAGACCATCCATTGAATTTTCCTTGGGTTTGTGGTGTTGGAAATGGGTGTAGTCCAGAATCAAATTGAACTGGATCAGCCATTAGCCAATCAGCATCAATACAGTTCTCTTTTTCAAGTAAGCATAAACACAACATGCACTTTTTTGATGTTGGCATCGAAGCTTACAAAACTAACATAACATGCCCATTGGTTGGCCAGGAAATGTAGAACTGCACACTCTCCTCAGTTGTGGGCTCCAAGGCCTTAACCCAGCAACACTGAGCTGAAAGCGTCCTTTGCCACTGCCAGGCAAATGATCTAATAGGATCATTCATTTCTGTATCAAAATTTTGATTAGCACCTCTTTAGAGCTTTCCCTGGCCTGCCACTGGGTCATACACTTTGCCTCTGAAGGTGCAAGATTTTACGGCTGTGATGCGGATTAGTGTGATTAACACAAACCTGCACTAATCACAACAGTCAGCAGGGGTCATTAGCCACAGCCTAGCAGCAACCCAAAAAAAAATCTGAAAACGTTCCATGTAAGTTGCCAGACTTGCCCTGTCGGCACACTGAGTACTCTTATGGTTGTGGGGTGGGGGAGAAAAAGTCCTACTTGGCCTGCCTGTAATCAGAGCTTTCCGAGCGTTAGGTCACGGATAGAGGAAGAAACTATCAGAGGCGCTGTAATGGAAAACAAGTAGCTCTCCCTCCCCGAGGGCAAAACTGGGGGAGGGAAAAAAAAAGTAAAAGTAATGAAAGAATGGCCCGTCTTCATATTTCCTAAACACGAGGGGTGGGGTGGGGGGCAGAGGACAGTGGGGGGTAGATGGGGGGGGAGGGGGGGGGGTGCAAATATTTCACATGACTCTTACTCACAGTCTGCTTTTCCATCTTAATTACTGCACATCAACAGAAGAATTCCCTGGACTGCGCAAGCAAGGAGGAAGTCAGAGGTGACCTTTGTAGCGGTGCATTTGATATTTAAAGCTCCTGGAGGAGGGCAGACTGTCACACGCCGCCCCCCTCCACCCCACCCCCCCCCACCCCTGACCTTCTGCGCTAACACAGCCTGACCTTTTACTTCTACATAATTTGTGTTAGTGCTCTTGCATAATGCAGCGTCTAACTGTATGACACACTGCGGCACTGACCCAAACAAAGAGCTATTGTGCCACTGCAGAAAAACCTCACAGCCCCGTGCAGCGGGGGAGAGTAGAACCCCCAACAGTGATTTCTAACCCTTGGGGAGGGAAATGAAAACCAAGTGGACAGCTTCACAGACGTTTTTAGATTCATTCAGAAAAAGGGACAGTTTTTTTTTCTCGTGTGTGCCAGTCACGCTCTTCTCAGATAGAGGCTGACTTTGTGACATGTTTGGCCCGAATCTGAACCTGGTCCATGTCACAGTCAGCCGCTTTGGGACATGATGGCCTGTCCTGTTGTAGTGGGTCCCACACCCACTACAAAGCCCCACACAAGTGGCGGACAGAAAAATAAATGTCCTCTCTGCCCCCCGCCCCCCACTTTCCCTTTTACCTGCTGGAGCAGACACTGTCAGCCCTATCCCATTGCAAGCCCTCTTACTCCCACTCCCAGCATCAGGGCAGGGGCCAGGGGACAGGTTAAACACACCAGCCTGGAGACAATACCCAAAGTCCCCGTGGTAAACACTGGAGGCTCCTGTGCCACTGATCCTGATCCCCCCACTCAAGAGGTGCAAGTCCATGAACAAGCAAGATAACAGGCCTGTGTCCGTGTCAAGTCACTGGTCATGTTTATAAAACTAACAATAAAATTGAAAGGCACACAACCCAGTGATAATTGTGTTATTTAAATGCCACGACAATAGATTTGGGGTCTGTTGCCTGGTAGGGGGAGGTGTAGCATTCCCAAGCAGAGTCAGTGATGTCTAGTTGTGTTTTATTGGCTTTTTTATCGCCAGCTCATGATTTTTAAATTCTATACATTGGGTTTTGTTTTGTAGTTTGTCTCTGCCGCGCTGCAAATCAAATTAGTTTATTCAGAAAAAAAGGAATAAAAAGCAAATCCACAACATATGAGCATCAGCTGCCTTCCCAGGCCAAAGAAATGTTACCACCGCCATGTGCAGCACAAAATCACACACTCACAATCACATACAGACACAGACACAGACACAGACACTGACACACACACACACACACACACACACACACACAAAGAATGACAGAGGGAGAGAGAGAGAGAGAGAGAGAGAGACAGAGATAGACATGCATGCACTCACACTGACACACACAAACACACACATACACAGAGAGAGCGTGAGAGAGAGAGAGAGAGAGAGAGAGAGACAAACACACACACACACACAGACACACACACACTGCCCTTCAAATAGTTTTCTGCAGCCCATTCTTTGGCAGGAGGCCCGGTGGCTTGAGTGTTTCATTTTTGCCTGTGTATAGGCCTGGGCAGATGTCCAGAAAAGGCCCAGCACAAAAGAGGGGAGGCCAAGCAGAAAGGGAGCGGGACTGAGAGAGACAGAAAGAGAGAGAGAGAGCGAGGGAGAACGACAGGAACAGGGAGAGTCGAAGCTCGAAGCACTTCTTTCATAACAGTTCCCTCCAAAAACCCCAAAGTGATTGATATGATTCTCACACAGTTCTCTTGGCTTTGAGACAACATCACCCCTACCCTTTTCTGCCCCAGCAACCCTGTCCCTGCCGTAGTGCCACCTCCCCTCCACCCACCCACCCACCCACCCCCATTTACCACCATCCACCCAACCCCACCCCCCCCCCCCCCCCCCCGGCCCCCTATTCTCTTTTTTTTCCCTCCCCTTTCCCTTTTCTGTGGAGGACCACCCTCCCCTGTGGGAACCACGCTTGGCAAAACTAGCCCCCCGGGACCCCCTCGGGTTCCATTGAGAGCTGGGTTCCTCTCTGATCTGGCCAGCCTTTGTGTGACCGGCTGACAGGTCCAGAGCAAACAAACAAAATGAATACTAACACGCCTTTGTGTCTGCTTCCCAACGAGGAGCACTTAGAGGAGAGGATGAGGAGAGGAGAGGAGAGGAGAGAAGGCTGGGGGTGGTGGTAAGTGCTGATGGGAGGGGTCAAAAACGAAGAGAGAAAGCAAAAGGAGAAAAATAAAGAGCTCTAGTCCTGATCCCCTGGCCACTCACACGGAACTCTCTCTTTCCCTCTTTCCCTCCCGCCCCCCCGCTCTCCTTATTCCTCCCCTCCCTCTTCTTCCCATAAGCTCTTTAGGGAATAAAGACCGCCATTCATTCTGGGAGAAAACACTGGGCCCAAGTGGGATGTCGTCTCAAGGTGTGCGTCTGGCCTGATGCTTGTCTCGGGCCAGGCAGTGTGCCTTTTCCGGAGGGCTCCTCCCCGCGGGTTACATTTAATGCATAATCTGACAACAGACAGCTGAATGAAAGGCTACAAACAAGACCCCTGACTCGCTAAACCAACAAAAAAACAGTAAGCAAAATACGGATCTTACTGATATGACAGTGCACCAAACATAGTCGCCCACTGTGAAACCAGCTTTGCAAATATCAAACCAAATATCATCCTACATGCACACACACACACACACACACACACACACACACACACACACACACACACACACACACACACACACACACACACACACACACACCACTGGCAGATGTATCAAATTCAATGTTGAGAGTGTACCAACAGACAAAGCCTAAAATAACTATAATTACGTTTCCTACACAGCACTTTCACAGCAACTGTTGCCAAATGAAATTAAATACAGCCTTCAGTCATGTGAAAGGTAAGGACTACCAAAAAAAGAAAAAAAAAAAGAAAAAGGATAACGATGGAGGGAAAAAAAAATCTACATTTCCTTTGTTGGCAAAATTGCGTCAATTTCCCCATAATCACACTTTTTATGCTGAATCCATTGATTTCACCTTTTGTGAGAGATGCTTGTGTGGCTAACTGACCTTGGCAGGTGCCAGCGAAGAGGCAGGAAGCAGAACTGCTGAAAACACATTAATTAGGTCTGACAATCCACACCCATTAACCATCTGTACAGACTGAGATGTTTTCAAGCTTTACATGTCAATGACACTTCATATGTAATGTCGTCAGTGTCAAAAGGCACATTCATAAGGATTTATAATGCATCTGTTATGAGGCACAGCTTTTGTAATGATGGTCTCTACACCGTACAATAAAATAAATCTATGTGACGTAAATCTCTGTAGAATCGTTGTAAATGGGCGGTGTTCATAGGGCCACTCTTCTGAAATAGGACCACTGTTATCTGATCAAACTACCACAGAATAATGTAATTTGCTGTTTGGGTAGGAGCTGGTAAATTAATGCTTGACTTTTGACCAGTTTCAGATGAAAAACAGATCTGTTCTTGGTGCGGTAACCGATTAGTTAACTTACTCTATTTTAACAGCTACACCCCGAGGTAAGGATTTGTGTTTGATAGCTGCTCAAAAGCTGTCCACTTCTGAGGTTTTTCACAGCTGAATTTCGGGTATTTGGGGTTGCCAGGATGTCAATCAGGTCACCATAGATGCAGGTGTTGGGGTGAGTAGGGCAGGGAGGAACAGAGAGGATTTCTTTTTTACCATATGTGGATAGCGTTAGCTTGATTAGCAGGTCTCACATAATGCCACTTTATTGCTCTTGCTTGTCTTACTAGCTGTAAATACTGTTCTGCTTGCACCATAGCCTTGGTGTCTTCCTCAAGGCAAGCATAGCTACAGCTACAAAGCCCATTCGTTTGGTAACTACACGTCACCCAAACTAGCCCATATTTTCTTATCTTGAAAAAGACCTGAAGTCTGAAAAAGACTGCAATAATATTCCTCAGGCTCCTGAAATATCAGCTTTCCTTGCTAAAACATAACATTTAATGGACAAGAGAAATTTCAAATTTACCATAATCATACAGACATACTTTGTCTGTGTAGGTTATAGTCAAGCATTCATTAAAACAAATGAATTGCACTAATTAGCTGGTTCTGATGAATTTCCTTCTGCCACAAATGAGCAGGTCAAATACCCATACCCATTTGTCTACTATGACATTTTTTTTGAAGGTCTTGCAATTTTCCATTCATTCATTAAACACACTAAATGTTTTCCAGACATTTAAAAACCCAGAATGTGCAAAATGAGGCAGAAAAAAACAAATAATAACAACACCAAAATAAAGGCATGGAATGGGCTCAGTGAGTGGTTACACTAAGCATTTGTTTTGCTCCACGGGCCACTGCCCTCCAGGCAAATGTGAAAAAAGGCCAAGTGCCATTTTAGGAAAGGAAAGGTTTCAAAGAGTCTGTGTTATTTCAGTTTTGTGGAAGTGCTGCAGGCTTTGAAATTTCAGGATAAGAAAAAACACAACAAAGTTTGAGAGGAATTTGCTCATCACCGCAAGCTCTACACCCTGTGTAATTAACACAATGTGATTGCTAAAGTATTGCAGGAAGCAATTTACTGCTTGCACTCCATTAAAAAAAGAGAATTCCTAAGGGATTATGATCATTTAGGTTCAGATTTACGAGGAATGCTTGCGCTGGAGCATTGGCTTGTTACTACAACTGTTACTATTTTCTGAAGCATTAAACTCTTCACTGAAACTAACCTTCACTTACACTTACACTTAAGAAAGTAAACATTATGGTCCAAAGCATGCCTCATTCTTAATTTACGTACAATATTCCCTAACCTTGATCATGAGGCTGTAATAATTATGCTCTTTCACTATTATATATGGCATTAATCTAATGCATATTTCTCCCCATGTTATTAGCACACTGTAGCTTAGTGAGGAGCTTTAGAGTCCACAAGATAAGGTCATGTGATGGAGAACAGTAAATTCTTCCAGTACTTCTGACATTCCACTGTTTGGGGGAACAGAACCGTTTTCCCATACCTTGTTTCAAAAGATTAAAATGGTTTAAAAATCTGGCCTGGATGCGGTGAGCACATTTCAGACCTTTGGTTTAAAGAACACCCACTTGTCTTGACTATGGGATCTACAGTATAGCTCCAGCAGAACAACCTGTACTAAGGACCACTTGTGTCTCGTTACTGTACCTCCACTTTATATTTGGCTCATGATGCACGATGAGTCAATATTAGTGACTCACTACAGACCTCTCAGGCATACATACTCTGTTATGACACTGGCTTGCTTTTCAAGGTCAGGAGAAACGAGAACTCCACAATGGATCCTGATACTTATATTTCCTCTATGATGTATTTAATTGAGACTTTTGGTATAATCCCAACATAACACACATTAATGGTATTGTACAAAAGGTTACAAAAATGTAATCTCATCCTAGACACGGCACTTATCAGTGTTGGCACAGAATACATGACAGAGTTCCAATAAGCTTCTCAAGGCGTTATGCACCTAATGTTGTACATTACCCTTCACAGACACTGAAAGGAATATCACCTTACAATCATTTAATTGAGATTAACAAAGACAACTTCCATCTTTCTTACACAATCAACCATGTCTTTCTCATTCATATCATCCTCCTTCAATTCCAAATGGCCTCTGCATCTCTATTTCTGGGTTTGTCTGAATCCAAGTATATGAAACATTCAAGGACAAGAAGCCTAAAGAATGGCAAGGGAGATTCCAGGATAGGATCTGCAGGCTGACACAGAAGCCACTGAAGACTTTCTATTATTTCTTTATGGCTGAGTACCACTAACATCAATAACAAATCATATGCTATCCAAACTCAGCGGGATACAGTACTCCGCAAACCTTCTCCAGTATAATGATGTCCTCAATATCACAGCGAGAAAACATTTTGATGGTTGCTCCATCCAAGCAAAACAGGAAGAATGAGAAGAACTGGGGAACAATAGCTTAAACCAATAAAAAGGGATTACTGAGCTCCAATCCTTGAGTGACTTTACAATGGATTCTTTGTGTATGGGGGTGGGGGGTGGTGGGGACACTTCTCCCTGGCAGCTGTTTTTCCACTCGATATCGATCTCACCCGAAAAAAAGGGCTGAGCTGTACAGAAGCACCTGAGCATCCCCAACACAAGGCCGCCGAACGATCGAAAGGGAGCACCAGCGCACTCAATACAAAACCAATCACCGCTTAAATCATGGCTTAAATATGAAGCTGTTAACCTGCCATAAACCATAAAAGAGGGCTCCCACGTTCGCCAGGAGGCAGGACTGCTCAGTGCAAACAGGAACAATGACGACAAAGGGCAAACAAGACCAAGACAGAGGCCTCTTCACCTTCACGTGTAGGGAGATCAATACCAGCTCTGCTTTGTCACTGCCCCAGCACTTTCAAACGATGACTCAGAGCCTATCCTGATGTCTGATCTCACTACAATCTTTCCGTAGCCTCATGAAACGGCAGGCAAGCATCTGACCTTGTGAGAGCCTCAGAGAGACATGAGACAAACGGAATCACATGACTAGATCAAATGTTTCCTTTGACCACATTTACCTAGCATGCTCTACTTCTCCACACATAAAGGAGAAGACATGACTCAGGTGTAGACTTAAGCTAAGCAGTTGGTCACTTAAAAAACCTGCAGTCCCTGAAAAAGGGCCTCTGATATGGTTGGTTTCAGTTCATTAAGAGTTTGGTTTTACACCTGGATCAGCTTCGCTCCATCATTTGTCATCTCATTGTGCCTGTCCACATACCACCCAAAGAAAAGAGGGGGAGCAGACAGACTTTTAATACAAATACTCATCAGGCCGTTGACATCGTATGTCAAAACATCCCCATGGTAAGTAGCTATGGGTCTTGATGAATAAGTCACAAAACTCCTATCTGTTACAAGAATGATCAAAATGACCACACACATAAATCACGTACGACTACGCTATTTCTCAACACATATTTACATTCATTGCTCTTTGGGGGAAATTTTGTTTTTGAGGCAAGCACAGCTTGGGAAAGCTCACAGCTCCCATTTAGTTCTGGACATCTCTATTTCTGGGTTTGAATGAAACAGTATTTGCTTTCACCTGAGCACATGACTACAAATGACTGCCAACCAGCTCCTCAACCAATCTCCCCCCCCCCCCCCCCCCCCCCCCCCCCCACATCCACCTCCCCCTAGCCTCTCCACCGTTACAATCCAGCCCCCAATTCTTACCCTGCCCCCCTTCCAGAATTCATGACTGTGTGGGTGAAAGGTCATAGTAAAGTAGCATTCCACAGAGTCTGAGACACAGTGTGCAGTGCAGTGAAAAGAGGAGAAGGGAAAAGGGTTTAGTGTCCCTAATCCCGCCAGAGATTCTGGGGGATTTGCAAGGACAGAGTGAACCATTCCCTTGCAAAAACTCCCGGGGTAACAGTCCATCTTGCGCTCCCACCGGGCAGCCGCTGTGGGAGTGTAGCCAGAGGCACAGCTGTTTGCTGCCCTGGCTGCACTGTATGGGACTATTTACTGTACCTCAGCTACATCAAAGCTCTCGTGGCCCTCAGTCTCCAAATGTTATGGTCTACACTCAGGCTGGAGGGACTTGGACTTACTCCCATGCAAAAATAAGAACAAAAATGCAAGAAAAAAAATCCAAGAAGAAACTTTTGTGAAGTTCTTCATTCACGGAAGTATTCACGCAAAGCACCAACAAGTACTTGGAGAC
The DNA here is from genome assembly GCF_900700415.2 of Clupea harengus. NCBI lineage: Eukaryota > Metazoa > Chordata > Actinopteri > Clupeiformes > Clupeidae > Clupea > Clupea harengus. The sequence goes on along the minus strand of NC_045158.1, from coordinate 12,840,832 downwards.
CAGAGCGCCTTCAATGCCTAGTGTGATTATTGTGAAAACGGGCCTTCAAGCCTTACAGTCCTTATTTAGAGAGGACAGGCAGTGAAAATAAAGACCTCTTTCATGCCACTGTGAGAGCTTTGGGGGCACTGCTCTGGTCTGCTGGTGCCTCTTTTATCCTTACAATTAGAATGTCACTGAATACTCTGCAAAGTTACCCTGAGTATCAGCCCAACACAATGTTCTACACAAACAGAGCCCCCCCCCCCCCTCCATCCCAGTTTCAATTTAGTCCCGTTTTCCCTTCCAGGCCTCAGGACTAAAATGACTCATTCCTTAAGAATGTACAACTTGGATGTATTGTGTGTCATGGTGCTGCACGATTAAAGATAATGTTAACTGTAGGAACAATTGTGTCACTGAGTTTTCAACAATAGTCATAAATTAAAGTCTAGCTGTCAGATTACCGCAAATAATGTGGCAATTATTTATTTTGAAAAAAAAAACTAAAATGGTATGCTTTTCTCCCCGACTGAGGTTGCTTAGAGACATTACTTCTGGGGAATGAGTGCCTGAGATGATCGTTTTGAAGCAGAACAAAATGTCAAGAGAGTATAAACAGAGAATAAGGTTCCCACTGAGCTCTGGCCCTGGTTCTGTTTAAACCCGGCTACCTCGTTTGACCTACACTTTTCATTTCAGTAACAGAACTCCAAACCGGTTGTTCCAGAACTGGACTCACTGTCGCATGATCCTTTGTGTCTACCACAATTAATTACTGGCTTTTTCAATGGGCATTCAGGGAGAAGAGGCTTTAGTGGAAAGGTATCTGGGGCCACTGACATCTCGGCGGCAATGACAGGACCATCTCCGGCAGACAGCTGATGGCGCAGATCACATTTCACTGACAAACTCAATTGCGCTTGAAGTGAGATCTAGTGAAAGTCAATATGCCACATGGCCCCCATGGCACCACCATCGACCTGGTGAGACCAGATATCCAGCCGAAACCATGGCCACTCATTTATTCATTATATTTCCAATGTGTCCCGTGGATTGTTGGGTGCCCTCGTTACAAAACAAAACAAGCGAACAGAACTCACTAGCCCGGCCAAGCTCAGAGTTGGCGGGGAACGAGAGGTGTGTCTAGTATCAACAACAACATTTGTACAAAACAACATTCATTCTGGAAATGAGGGTCCAAGGCGAAAAAGGTAAAACAAGCAAGCAAAAAAAAAAAACATGTTACATTACATGTCATACCTACCTTAACTCCCATACCTTTGTTATACAAAAATGTCATAACTAAATTTCAGGGGAAAAAAACACAAACCACTTTGTGTTGTTTGTTATCACAGCCAATTGTGAGATGAGGTTTCAGTGACATGAATAGAACTAACCACCAGGGACGTTGCAAACTCTCCCTCCCTGCCTGCACCAACCCTGAACCCTCTGAGGGGAGAGTGTGGTTACTAATAGCCCAAACCCTCCAGGCACTACCGCAGGCAGGAGGAACAGTTACACAACCTGCCGAGGTTAGCGGCTTACTAAGGAATCAATTAAAGGCACTGCAGTGGCAATGAGAGAGAGAGAGAGAGAAAAAAAAAAACACCATCACCTAGTGCAGGCCAGAGAGAAAGTAGACAATGTCTCAATAGAAATTGTCAGGTGCACTGTGCCCTACCTCTTCCTAATGATTCACTCTGTGTCTAAGCTTAATGTGTGGAAATCCTATTTATAAAGACACTCAGACACCTTGATTCAAGGAAAGTTGTGGAGTTCTTTTAACCCAACCGCACAGCTTAGTGTGTTGAACACCAACATGATGGTTCTGTCTACCTAATCTAAAACTGGCAACTAAATGAAAAAGTAGAGTTTTAACACACGGCAGCATGTAGACACTTCATGGTTGCTATGAAGCCATCTTTTGTTACTCCTGCGTCTAAGAACTGTAAGTTAGACAGTGATTACCATGGTAGCAACCATGACAGCTTGCCATTAGCAACTGAAGGTCACATTTGTGATAGGACCTGGGATGCCGGGGTGGTTTTGTTTTTCATATTCTATCTTGAGGTTGAACGTGCTGAGCCATGTGGTATGTACACAGTTGTAGCTCAGCTGAAGCTCTGGTGACAGAGTGGGAATGGGAATACTTCGAACATCTGAGGCAAGAATCTGGGTGAACTGCCACGGAGTGGCAACCATTCCACAGGAGCCCTGCTCGCTTCGTTTGATGACATGTCACATGATCTGTCACAGTACCCTCGAAGAAATGTTGGCTGCTGAACAACACTGGCTACTCTGGTAGCTTTTACACTCCATTTGGCTGTCATGGGTGGGATTTTTCCCCCTCTTTTTTTTTTTTGCTTCCCTGGCTTTGAGCGGATTCTAATCCCACTATTCCCGACTCCAGTGTAATAGCCGCTCCACGCGCCACTCAGCCAAAGGTCCCCGGAGCAAAGTCCAATTTGGAAAGGCTGATAAGCTGTCTGACATCGAAAGATTACAGGGTTCAAGACGGGATCTGGACAGATGAGGAGGGACTTAAAGTTGCCAGGGACACAAAGAAGCAGGCAGGACATTTATGTTACAGGGTGGCTTTCAGGGTCTGAAGTGCACCACTGACCACAGACTCTCTGCCTCCACTGATCTAAACATACCCGGGATCAGGGTAGTGCAGCACTGTAAAAGAAAGACAGAGAACTGTCCAGATCTGGCTCCTTCTATTAATTAAAAGAGAAATTCACAAGGTAATTGTATATTAGTTTCTATCAGCAACCCCAAAGATTGTCATGTATACAGGGAATGTGAACACTCACATAGAACAGTTAATTAAACTATTAATTAAAAGAGAAATTCACAAGGTAATTGTATATTAGTTTCTATCAGCAACCCCAAAGATTGTCATGTATACAGGGAATGTGAACACTCACATAGAACAGGGAGCCTTCCTGTCTCTGTGGTTTTTTAATGGAAGCAGAGAAACGATTGCATGCTAATTCTGCATCCCTCTTGTTCTCTGGACATCTCTCAAGGGACAACCACAACTACCGTTTCCCATCAAGGGTCATAATGGAGCCTTACCACTCTGACCTTTCCATATTACCACCATATGAAGAGCAGCACGAAGCACAAAGAAATCCGCCATCTCAACACGGGCAGGTTAACATTCACGGTGCCATCGTTTAAAGAATGGCCATCACGCCAGTTCTGTGACCAATAAAAGAGAGAGCTTGATTTATGTGAAGCAGGGAAAATTATTAGAACATTCCGGAACGCTAAGGTTAGTGAGGTTTTGAGGATCTCTAACTGCATAGTCACGGGTCAAACATGACAGCACAACTGGGCATCTTTTGAGTTACTCCAAAAAATCATAGATGAAGCAAAATGCTGTGCATAAATTGGCTCTAGACTTTTGAGCAATACGGCACACTTTGTAAATCTAACAGTATCTAAATATTCTTGCCTAGGTAGCAGTGACAAGTCTTTATTCTATGGCTCAATTTAGTCATGATAGCCAAAAATAGGCAGAGAGTTAGCATATTTTTCCATGTATTAATGTGGGATTGTAAATACATTAAGTCATGACCGCATGACATTGGTTCCTGCCACATTGCAAATGGTACTTCATTCATTAATGAGAACATATCAACAGCCGTGAGCTAAAAACAACAGCAACCAACCTCCAAAGGGCTCTCATCAGGGGAGGGGATTCCAGTTGTCTAAACTCTGACCCTGTCTTGCACACACACTCACACACACACTCACACACACACACACACAAAACCTCAAACCCCCATAGTGCAATTCTCACCAGCAGCATTGTAGTTCACGGAAGGTCAAAACATGGCTCCGCAATTAACTCAGGACAGAGAAATGGCTGTCAGCAGAAGATACAAATAGCATTCTGGTAGCAAAACACCTTTTGGGAATTTTAATTCATACTGCATGGCCTCTAGCACACACACATAACCATAGAAGACAGCAGAGAAATCTGTGTTCGAAAAATGTGTCTACTTAAACTCCTAGGTGAGTTACATGAATCAAGTAAACCAGAGGGATAAACTGAACTGGGTAATTGAGGGCTAGTGGCAGCCATCACCTTGTGAAGTGTGGTGCCTCTTTTCCTCTGAGAGAATCACAGGCAGTGGCACTTTGCCTGGCCTACCGGGGGGTTGGTGGCTGGGGTACATGGAGACGGACACAGAGGGACAGCTGGTGTTTCGGTGGTAGTAAATCACACAGACGTAACCTCTACACATACCCCCAACCCTCTGAAATCCCTAGTGCGCTCCCCCCCACACACACACCTCCCAGAAAGAGAAAACACACACACACACACACACACACACACACACACACACACACACACACACACACCACACACACACACACACACACACACACACACACACACACACACACACACTTCTTCCAGCTCAGTGGCTCACAAAACAAAGGCAGTCACAGCTTGCAGTCGGCCAGCAAGCATGAGACCAAACTGAGATGGCTTCATTTGGGACTGCACAAAAAATGAAAAAAATGCTAGTCTGGGTAAGGAGAAAAGGGGGTCCATTTTGGGGAGGCCCTAAAGTGATGGATATCCCATCTCCTCTAGATATGGCATCTATGGAGCACACACCACCTCCTCTCAGTAGATCTACAAATACATGCCTGTGAATTTATAACAAGTATTTCCTGTTCGTAGAATTTAACATTGACTAAAAAAATCAATGTTGGCAGGATTTGGTGTTGCCCAATATTGACTTAGCTGCGCTATGCAAATGAGCTCAACAGACACCTCAGTATTCCATCCTGAGGCCCATGGGCCAGGCAGGGTTACTCTCTTTGACCCCTTCAACTGTCCACAGTTTCCTATCGGTCACCCCACTGCTGTCCCCAGCTGACAAATAGCCCATTATAAATATTCCTTGCGAAGAGGTTGCGGAAGTCACCTATCATCTTGGCAACCATGTCAGAGTTAATTTTCTGGTGAATACACTAGACATGCTCCTAGGGATTACACCCGGGCATTAAAGATGGCTTCCAGGGGCCCCCGTTATGAAAGGGGGTTGTGGGAGAGGGAGATAACTGTCGGCCCAATGCCGCTAGGACATCAAAAGTCCAACCTGGGGGGTGAGGTGGGAGGCATGAGGTTGG
>NC_045158.1:12796252-12835659 GCF_900700415.2 Clupea harengus | reverse complement strand
TATAGACTATCCTTGGATTTCACTGTTTTGAACTAATACACTATCATACATAACTGAACTATTTTGTGTGAACATTTGACTCTGATGTACTTTATCACCATTGTTTGGGGCAGGATACTGAAAGCTGGTCTGAGCGGAAGTGTCATTCAGAACCAGGAACTCCCGCTGGTCATCAGCACAGTGTGCAAAAGCTTCGCAGGCTATCTCTACGCATGGAATTTCGTCAAGGAAAACTGGGAAAAGATCACTCAAAGGTGATATGGGAATGTTGCTTATGGCTCATATCCAGATTTGGAAGCTAAATCTCTGGCTGATATCTAACATGGTTCTCTCTCTCTACCTCCCACTCTCTGTATTTGTTACTCATTCTTTTTAGGTTCCCCATTGGGTCTTTTGCCATTCAAAACATTATTGTGTCAACAACCTCCCAATTTTCTACCAAGCTTCAACTTCAAGAGGTAAGCAAGGCAGGGTGAACGATGTATTAACAGGTTAACATATATGCATACATTTACATCCATCATAGCAAACTAGCAATGTCTCAAGTGCTAATCGCAAAACCTCTCCCAAACAGCTTCAGAACTTCTTCAGCTCGCTCAAAGACAAGGGCTCACAGATGAGAAGTGTGGAGGAGGCGGCCGAGACAATCAAGTTGAACATCCAGTGGATGGACAAAAACTTGGACACACTCCGAAACTGGCTGTAGAGCCTTGGCGGCCCTGCCACTCCACTCCACTCCCTTCCCGTTTGCACCTCCCTCCACTCCTCTAAACCCCAAGATGGCGTTGCCGGGCAACCCCCTCCACCACGGCAACGCTGTCGTTTGCACTAGTACGAGTTCCAGCTTGCTCAGGGCTATCTGTTTTGATTGTACGTCTGAGACACATACACAAAAATCTTGCAATTTTGAGCAAAAGTGTTTCTGTCAGTGTTCTCTTATCTGTCTACTTACCAAACTAGCGTCTTTGAGTGAAAAATATGCCTTTTGGGAGCAACCGGACGGAAAAGCCACACAACTGAAGTTAAATTGCTAATCTAACTGTGGGTACTACTGCCAATGCTGGTCAGGAGTGTCCTCTTAAGTGTTTTCCGCAAGTGAGTGTTTTCTGAACCACTCCATGTCGCTGATGTCTCCAGGCCTCACTGCCTTTCCGACTCGGGCTTGCCGTATGCAAAAGACTTTAACTTTGAGTTATGAGTAACTCTTCTGCCACTGTAACAATGTATATACTTTTTGCCTTAGTGTGTTTTCCCTCTGTTACATGCTATGTATTTTCAAAGCTTTTTGCCCATGTTTGCATTACGGTGAAAATTTTAGTTTTTCTCTCTCTGGTATATATGGCTTTTGAAGCCGTGTGCGCAATGGCACCCAGTTGGCAAGGGCCATCCTCACAGAGTGCTTTGAGTTTTGTCATGGGACACAAGAATGGTAAAACAGCAACCGAGAACGCAGTTTCTTCTTATTTTGATATTAGCTGACATGGCAGATTACAAGAAATATCTTTTTTCAACAGCGTAGTCTTGAGAGTATTCAGCCCACTGGTTCTTGTAGTCCTGAGTTATTCATTTCCAAATTTAAGATATGCCAGCGCAATACATTTGGTTTGGGTAACGTGCTAACTAAACTGCCAGCCTGTTCTTTCCAATGTGAATCAGGGATGGACTTTCAAAGGAGATGGGCTCAGAGATACACCTACGGTATATTTTCTTTCAGATTAATTCACTTGGCTTTACATTCAATATATAACCAAATTCATAGGGATCCATGTTGTTCTGTAAACTGTAGTCCATACATTAATTTAATTGTTAATGACTTTGATCATAAAATTGTGAATTTGGCTCTGTTGTGCCAGTCAGCATTCACATAAATGTGATGGTCTATGGCAATAATGCCATAAAAACACTGCTCATTATACAATCGCATATGTGCAATTTAGCGGTATTGTGAACAATTTAATGAAAAGCTTAGCCAGAGTTATTTTATATAAAAAGTTGAAAGTTACTTTTGAAGTTTTAGTCCATATGTGCACATTATGAATATGAAGAACCCGTAATGCTTTCTATTAAGGTTTGGACTATGTCTGCATTTCCAGTTAAAGGAACTTTTTTTTTTTCTTAAGAATAAGTCAATCCCTTTTTGTTTTTTATATGCTATACACTTTACAGACTTATGTCAAACAGTACTTGAAGAACCAGGAGTTCAGAAGGTGTTCTGTGTTGATTGTATGTGTGGTCCGTTGTCATCTGAGGGGCATGGTGGGCCTTTGATGTTCTCACTTAAGACCAGTGCTGGAGAGAGGGAGCTGAAGATGGCAGTGTAGACAGAGCTGTGCTGAGCTGGGATTCTCACCTGACTGAGGAATCATGCTGGTCTCCACAGGGAGAGGACTGTTACACTATCCTGAAATAGGGTGGGGAGAACATCATCGTTTGGGAGATTTCTGAGACTGTGTGATGACGTTCACAGATATCATGTGTGGGATTTTTTTTTTCTCATGGGATGTAAATCAGGTGGGTTGTAGTGCCACCAATGAACCGAGTAGGTCTTGACTGCCCCCTTGCACCAGAGTGAAATTATTCTTGTTTTCTAATTGTACATACAGCAACATATGTTTTCATACAGCAGTGAAATTTAAAATTGTATTTAAAGAAAATCATTTATGTATTTTGAGAGATTCCAGTTATTTATCGGCAGCAAGCTTGATCTGTTGCCATTTATTGGGATGTCTGTTCATTTAGTCATAAATGGGGCACTTGGAAGGTTACAGTTTTTATGTAAATTAATGTCTAGAACATGTCTACATTTAGAGGGTTGGGATTCCATGATTAAACGATCTTGTCTGAAAGTGAATTTGAACAAAATTAAGGCTAAAGAATATTGTTTTTTTTTTTAAAAACGTCCTACCACAAACAAATTGTACCATTATTTCCGTAAGTTTGAATTGGGCCATTCTTTTGAGATGTTCTTTTAAAGTAAAGTCAAACCTGTGCCGTCTCCATTATGCTATAAGAAATAATTAAAGACATTTTCTAAACTCAGTGTATTTTGTGAATTTGTCAGCCTCTGCCCCAACCCCAAACCCATCACTACCACAGGATGGAGCCGTATGGAACCCTTTGCCTTCTGCCAGGGCCGGATTAAGAACATCAAGAGCCCTGGTGCTACACCTAATCAAAGGGTGCCCTCAAAATTATAATCAACATTTTCAGATCATCTAGGAAATGTACCAACTTGCAACCACCATGAACTCAAGGCTAAATACACAGAAAACCATGGCACAACTAATAAAGGCAACATGACAACACAAATTAAATATTAGACTTACCGCATAGTGGTGAGTAGTATGATAGTGTGCATGAAAATGTCATGAGTGTTGCCCCCCACCTCCCCTACTCGTCAGATTTGACTCATTGTGACTTCCTCGTCCCCAATATAAAGGTCAAGCTGAAGGGGTCGCCGTTTTGACACTGTAGAGGAGATCCAAAGCGCATCGCAGATGGTGCTGGAAACGCTTAAAGAACGGGACTTCCAGGGAGTGTCCCAAGAGTGGCAGGAGCACTGGGAGCGGGGTATCACTGCACAAGGTGACTTTTGGTTTTTAAAGGCCCAGTCCCAGACCGTTTTGATCGCACCACGTAGGTTGTTTCTTCACAATGCATTCCCCATTTATGTGTGAGATATGTTATATCTACACATACAGTCACCAGTAGCCTCGTGTTCAACCTAAATAAATGGCCTACCTTTACGTCCCTCTCCCGTTGATCCAGTGGTCAGCTAAACAGGCTTTCACCTGTTCGGTTCTGCTGGATGCATCAACTGCACTAAATAACACCACAGTTTGTTGAGCTCTGAGCTGACCTTTGTGTCCATTGAAAAGAGAGCTGACCTCTTCTGCTCATTTACATTTAGTCATTTGGCAGACGCTTTTATCCAAAGCGACCTACAATGTATACACATTTACACTGATGGCACACTGCACATCAGGAGCAATTAGGGGTTCAGTGTCTTGCTCAAGGACGCTTCGACAGGGAATCGAACTAGCAACCTTCTGATTACTAGACGACTTCTCTACCTACTGTACCACTGTCTCCCCTCAAGTTGCACCGCAGCAAGTGTCGGCATGTCTACTTAAACATTTAAGATATTAACATCAGGTGTAATCATAAAGTGTCAGGTTGATTAGATTATTGTTTTCATACTCATAACCTCCGTTTTTAGCAAAGCCAATGACCAATGATGACCAATGATGAACACACGTGTCACTATAACACAACACAGATTGTTCCTCTTTGAGGTTCTTTTTAGCGTTATCGCGGCGACTGATTAAAATGTCTGAGATAGACAAGCATCTCACAGAAGGAAGAATGTTTTTGTTCCCATTATAACCTAACCGCAAAACTGGCTTCTATCAACCCATTACATCTTGAAATTAGCCAGTATGAAGTGCATGCAATCTAGGTATGTCATGGTCACAAGGAGACCTGCAGCATCGTGACCTTCACACTAAGGCAAGAGGTTCTTGCCTCAGTAAGTTCATGCCTAATTTGTCTTAAATTACTTGCTTTGACAACAGCACTTAATGTTAAGGATTGCATGTCCTTTTGTCTCTGCTGACAGGTAGAGCATATTAACTTTCCTGTTTCTGTAACACAGAAACCCTGTTAACCTCGGGGCTGTGTGACCTGTAGCATCGTGACGCATCCTGACCCTCAGCCTAATGCAAGAAGTGTTTGCTCCTCTTACATGACTGAAGCCCGTAAATGGGGGGACTTATCGGCTTGCGCCACCGTGCCCCCCGGTCCCTTCTTTTTTGGAGGGGAATCTGAATTCATTATTCATCATTAACCTTTTTTTAAACATCATACTGAACATGACTTTCTAGGAAATTGTTGATAAGATCTAGATGTGGTTATGGAATGTAGAGAATTTGTGCCAGAATAGGCTAATGCAGTTTGCAGAGGAAAGTCTGTGGACAGAAAACATTTTGTACTTTCTAATCTTGGTTCAAGTTTACAACCCCAAATCAGAAAAAGTTGGGACGGTATGGAAAATGCACAAAAAAAAAGCAATGATTTATAAATTTACCTTGACTTGTATTTCATTGCAGACAAGATATTTCATGATTTGTCTGGTCAACTTTATTTGATTTGTAAATATACATCCATTCCTGCCATTCTGGCCTGCAACACATTCCAAAAAGAGTTGGGACGGGGGAAATTTAGAGGTAGTAATGAAATAGAATAATGAAATAATGATGTGATTTGAAACTAGTGATGTCGACAGGTCATTTTAATCACTGCTTAAGGAGCAAAGATGGGCACAGGATTACTTTGGCAAACCTTTGTAAAGCACTACAATTCGTAGTTACATCCACAAATGCCAGTTAAAACTTTACTGTGTCAAAAGGAAGCCTTATGTTTACCGTGTCCAGAAGCGCCGTCGACTTCTCTGGGCTTGGAGGCAACTGGGCTAGACCATCACACAGAGCAAACGTGTATTGTGGTCAGGCGAATCAGTATTTCAGGTCTTTTTTGGAAGAAATGGACGCCGTGTGCTCCGGACCAAAGAAGAAAAGGACCATCCAGACTGTTACCAGCAACAAGTCCAAAAGCCAGGGTCTGTCATGGTATGGGGTTGTGTCGGTGCCCTTGGCAAAGGTAACTTACATTTCTGTGATGGCACCATTAATGCCGAAAAGTGCATAGAGATTTTAGAGCAACATATGCTGCCTTCAAGACGACATCCTTTCCAGGGACGCCCATGCATATTTCAACAATACAATGCAAAACCAAATTCTGCACACATTTCAAAGGCATGGCTGAGGAAGAGGAGTGTGCTGGTGCTGGGCTGGCCTGCTTGCAGTCCTGACTTGTCCCTAATAGAGAACATGTGGCACATTTTGAAACACAAAATACGACAACGAAGACCCCGTACCGTTGCACACATTCATACTTTTTTGCAGGAAGAATGGGACAAAGTTACATCTGAAACGCTTCATCACTTGGTGTCTTCAGTCCCTAAACATTTTCAGTGTTGTGAAAAGGAATGGCAACATTACAAAGTGGTAAATGCTTTACTGTCCCAACTTTAAATATGTTGCAAGAATCGAATTCTTATTTTGAAAAAACAATAAGGTAAAACATCAAATAATGTGCTGATGTATTGTTTTCAATGTAATACAGATCAAAGAGAATTTACAAATCATTGTTTCCCGTTTTAATTTAACATACCATCCCAACTTTTTCTGATTTGGGGTTGTAGATTAAATGTCCATAGGAAAGTCAATAGTTTTCTACTGAGGAATACATTTATTTTAGTTCAGTGGGTAAGTATTTGTTGTTAAAAGGCATTAACCCTGACCCAAAACATTTCCGAAGTACATCTTGACACACCTTGTCCAGCAATTGCAAAAGTAAATGTATCAATGTTAATAACATAGTACTTGAACACAAATCCACTTTCACAATCGGGGCTCCCCTGTCTAACCCCTATAGATACCGGCACTGTATGTTTTTCATCTTGAACAGTAACATTAAATTGTCCTAATGCCCTTGATCATTGTATAGATGAACTAGAGTGGCATTAAAAAGTTCTGTCAGGTTTGTTAGAGCTGGTACATATGGGAGAACGCAGTGTTCATGTGCCCCAGCAACATAGACATCAGCTCTCCCTGTAGAGAATAGCATGTGGTTATACCTGTCAGAAGAATCTGATTGCAAAAACACACACGTAAGAACTACTGCCCTCAGGCCCTTAGTCAGTAACTAATACAACTCCTGATTTGCAAGCTGAGAGTTCATACATCGGACAGCGTCTGCTTATGCAACAATTATTGTTCTTGAAAGGCAGAGAAAGGAACACGAAGGAGTCTATCCTCCATAAATCAGCAGATTTATCCAAACCTTGTGCATCCGTCTTGGTTCCTCTCATTAGTCAAGATGTATAGTGCAGGGTAACCCTTTTATTTGGATAGTCCACCTATAGAAACTTTACAGATGGTTTGTTGAAATTCAGGTTCAGTCTTTCTCAACGTTCACTGAATACCACCCTAACCAAACCCAACCCCTAACCCTAACCTTAACTATAAATTATCTCAACTATAAATTAACAGAGATGAGAGTCAACAGATAGTTTGTTTATAATACAATACAATACAATATATTTATTTGTCATTGCACAAGTACAACGAAATTAAGGTAGCAGCTCTCAGACACAAAAACAATAAAAAATATAGATTGAACATATATATACTGTATATATACATATTTACACTATAAAAACACAAGACATATAACACAACAGAGAGACAAATACAGGTCAGTTTTGTGCATTGTTAAGTGCTATGATGGCTCTGGGATAGAAGCTGTTTCTTAGCCTGTCTGTTTTTGCTATGATGGTCCTAAAGCGTCTCCCTGAGGGCAACAGTTCAAATAGGTGGTAACCAGGGTGTTTTGAGTCTCTGAGGATGCTGTGGGCTTTTCTGAGGCAGCGTGTTTTATAAATGTCCTCAAGAGGTGGAAGAGCAGCCAATTACTTTTTGCGCTGTGTTAATGACCCTCCGGAGTACCTTTCTTTCTGCTGCCGTGCAGCTGGCAAACCACAGCGAGATGCCATAGCTTAACACTGACTCCACAGAGCAGCGGTAAAAGGACACTTAACAGTTTCTTTTTTAATTTGTTTTTCCTGAGTAACCACTGCTTTTTCAGCAGTGCAGTGGTGTTTCTGGTCCAGGAAAGGTCCTCCTCGATGTGAGTGCCCAGGAAGCTGAAGTCTGATACCCTCTCCACTCTCTCCCCATTGATGGCAATAGGCTGCATGTCCGATTTTTTCCTCCTATAGTCGACTATCAGCTCTTTTGTCTTTGAGGTGTTGAGGACAAGATTGTTCAAGGTGCACCATGTCGACAGCCTTTGCACCTCCTCCCTGTATGCAGTCTCCTCCTCCTGAGATGAGCCCCACCACGGTTGTATAATCTGCGAACTTAATAATGGCATTGCTCGGGTGGGTGGGGGTGCAGTCATGGGTATAGATGGTGTAGAGTAGGGGGCTCAACACGCAGCCCTGTGGGGAGCCGATGCTGATGCTGAGAGCTGAGGAGAGATGGGATCCTACTCTAACCCTCTGGGAGCGGTCTGTCAGGAAATTTCTAATCCAGTAGCAGATTTGCTGTGAGAGCCCTAAGTCCATCAGTTTGGTGACCGGTCTGCTTGGTATGATCGTGTTGAAAGCAGAGCTGAAGTCTATGAAGAGCAGCCTGGCGTAATTCCCTCTCTGTTCCACGTGTGTAAGTGTGGTGTGGAGAGCCGTGGCAATAGCATCTTCTGTAGCCCTGTTTGCTCTGTATGCAAACTGGTGGGAGTCAAAAGTGGGTGGCAGGCTTGTTGTGATGTGACTCCGGACCAGTTTCTCAAAACACTTCATGATGATAGGTGTCAGTGCCACTGGTCGGTAGTCGTTAGGGGTGCTGGCAGTGGTCTTTTTTGGTAGAGGAATGACTGTGGAGGACTTCAGGCAGGGTGGAATCAAGCACTGGGATAGGGACTGATTGAATATGTTGGTGAACACACCAGCCAGTTGGTCTGCACAGTCCCTCAGCACCCTCCCAGTCACACCGTCTGGTCCAGCAGCTTTTCTTGGGTTCACTGCCCGCAGAACACGCCTTACCTCCTGTGCCTGCACTGTGAGGGTGTGGCTACAGGGGTCTAGTGGAAGTGGTGTGGTCACATCCGGTGTATCAACCTCAAAGCGTGTGAAGAAGCAGTTTAGCCCCTCAGCCAGTGAGTCATCACCGTCGGCTGCAGTTAGGTTGCTGGACCTGTAGTTGGTGATGTGTTGGACCCCTTGCCACACCTGCCGTATGTTGTTGTTGCTGAAGTGGTCTTTAATCCTCCTCTTGTATGCTGTCTTGGCCTCCCTGATGCCCCTCCTCAGGTTGGCTCTGGCAGTCCTGTACTGTGCCTCATCCCCAGACCTGAAGGCGCCGCCCCTCTCCTTCAACAGCACTTTGACTTCTTTTGTCATCCATGGCTTCTGGTTAGGATACACCCGGATGCGCCTGTCCACTGTGACAGTGTCGACACAGTGTTTGATGTAGCCGGTAAGAGTAGTAGGGACATGTGATCAGACAAGCCAAGGTGGGGTAGCTGTGTAGCCCTGTAACCATGCTTGATATTTGAGTAGGCTTTATCCAGAGTATTTTCTCCCCTGGTAGCACATTTTATGTGTTGGTAGAACTTAGGGAGCACTACCTTCAAATCAGCATGGTTGAAGTCGCCTGCTATCACGTGTACTGCCTCTGGATAGGTGTTTTGTTTAAGGCTGGCATTGTACAAATGACTAAGGGCTGAGTTGGCATTAGCATCCGGTGGTATATACACAGCAGTCACCATGACAACAGTAAACTCCCGTGGGAGATACGTGGGTCTGCATTTAACAGTTAAATACTCAAGGTCTGGAGAGCAGTGGCTATCGATGGTTGTGGCGTTGGTACACTAGCTGTTGTTGACATAAATGCATAGTCCCCCTCCTCTGCTCTTACCGGAGTTACTGTTCCTGTCCTGGCGATGAGCTGTGCGTCCTGCTAGCTCGATAGCCGTATCTGGAATGGATGAGTGGAGCAGGTAATCTGAGCATCTGTAGATAATCTATAGGGGCCTATCCAAATAAAGTGTGACCGAGTGCAGAATTTGTGTGTGTCATGATTTGGGACCTTCTGGCCTCTAGAGCCCGCCAACTAAAATACTTTATGCCTGTTGTGTGTGACCATGTGCCTCTGTTTACCTCCTGTCTGTTTTCCCACCATTTTCTGTGTCACCTGCTAGTTGATTGGTCACATGACCTAGATCATTTATTCCTGGTCTTTTGTCCTGTTCTTTGCTGTGTCTTTGCCGTTTTGTTTTCTGGTGTTCTGTATTCTGGTTTTTAGTTTTCTGTTCTCAAGTTCCCAAGTCAAGTTTACAAGTCCCAGTTTCCTTGTCTCCAGCCGCCTAGTCTCCTGCCACAGTCCTCGTGTGTTTTTGTAAGTCTTCTGTGAATTTCTTAGTCTCCTGTTGTTTAGTTTTGTCTTTTTGCCTGCCACGTTTTTCCCCCGTTTTTGAATCTTCGGAGCGTTTGAACCATTTCTGTGTTTTTGGATTGAAAGAAAAAAATGTTTTTTGGCACATCCTGCACTTGGGTCCTACTACTTTGCTCAGTGAGTACCTCACTGGACCAGAAACCCACGGCCTGTGTTCGGTTCCGAACTCCGGCCCGGACGTTGTGTCATAAAAGAAAAGAGGGTCCTACTGGTTTGCAGTGGCAATCCTATTCTGAAGATCCAAGGCACAGGAAATGTGTCGATAGCTCTTTTGTTAATTTTAAGTATTTTGTCTGTGTTTCAGGTATTGTATTTTAGGACCAGACAAAACACAGACAAAATAGTAATAGGTTAAGCATAAAAAGGACTGACAAAAAGGTATATATGTGTTACATTAATGTTACTCAGGCCCCTTTGTGAGTCACTTAATTATTATGAAACACAACCACTTCCTATTAACACAGTGAGGATCTCATAAGTTTGGGTAAACTGAAGGCTAAAACTTGAATTGATGTCATTAATCTTATAAACAATATCAATTACCAAAGGGAATATACTTTAATTTATTTAAGGACGAGAAATCAGCTTTCCTTTAATGAAATACTTTAACCATAATCTCTAGTAAGCCACTTCCTCCGTTTTCGTCGATGCAGTTTATCGTCTGAATTTCCATAATAAATCAAGGTGAACTTGATTGGGCTTTTAAACATCTACTTACTTTGAGTTTGTTTCACTGAAGTATTTCAGTGTTTGTGCACTTGATCATTTGACTTTGAGAACTTTTCAGACAAATTGGCTTTGAGCGTTTGAGAAGGTGGGCTTGGAAAGGGTTTGTGTTTTGTGTCAGCAATCCAAATACTTCAACTGAAAGAGACTGCATGTATGGTATAAAAATATAATTTTTAATAGTTCAAATATGACAGGTAACTGAGTACAAGGTGTAAATTGCATATAAAAAACGAAATGTAAATTTTATACATATAAAGACATATGTTCTCAAATTTCCATCAGACAAGTATAACCAAATTACATGGACCCATTCTATGCGCATCATGTAACAGGTGTTAAAACAAGCGCTTTTGCAACCAAATTAGAATATTGTTTTTATACTCATAGCCTGACTACGGTAGTTAAATCAGTGTGCCTCTGGAAATTCTGTGTTTTATCAAAGCCACACTAACCAATGATGAACACATGTGTCACTATAACACAACACAGATTGTTCCTCTTTGAGGTTCAGTCTGCTCTTTTTAGCGTTATCGCAATAACTGATTCAAATGTCTGAGATAGACAAGCATCTCACAGAAGGAAGAGTTTTTCTGTTCCCATTATAACCTAATCGCGAAACTGGCTTCTATCAACCCATTCCATCTTGAAATGAACCAGTATGTAGTGCATGCAATCTAGGTATGTCATGGTCACAAGGGGACCTGCAGCACCGTGACAGCCTGACCTTAACCCTAAGGCAAGAAACCCTGTTAATCTTGGGGCTGTGTGAATGGCTGGATATATACGAATCCCCCCTTACTTCATTCAAGAAACAAAGTTTTTTGATTACGTTAAACCAGGTGCCTGTAATGGCGGTTAAATCAGGAAATAATGTACTGGCTTCATATGTATATGTGAGTCGAAGTTACATGAATATTACTCAGAGAAAACACTTCAAGGACATTATTCCCCAGAACAAAGCCTCGTCTTGAACATGTATTTTTCAGTTGAGAGTCAACAAATGATAAATGTCAAGGAAAAGTCTGCTTACGCTGCTCACGCTCATGAAGAAAATTAGGTCTTGGTGCAGCCTTCAGATTTAAATAACTGACTAAAACATATCTTCAGTATCTGCTTTGTTATCAGTCACGCCCATTGAGTTATCTGTTGGCACATCTTCCACCCCCTCCACCGTCACCATACATGCGTCAGACCTGCCCTTCTCAGTGTTCAGCATGTCGAGCTTGAACCCTTCCTCTTTCTCCGATTTCTCCCCCTCTTCTCTTTTCACCCTCTGCATCTCCTCTAGCTCCTTCTTCAGCTTCTCGGCTTTCTCCGCCTTTTTCATTTTCCAGAAGTAATGCAGATTCTTTTCAGGGTATGTCACCTTGGCTAGTGGAAGCTTATAGATGGTGTTCGTCTCCGTGGTCATCAGCAGGAAGGTCAGAGCGGACAGGCAGAAGGGCCATGTGCAGGCAGGAAGCCCAAACTGCAGAGATGCACAGAAACGTTTTAGTGACATTGCAGTATACATTACACTGCAAATATACTGTATAGTAATATAATTTTGCCAAATGTATTTTGCACAGATGTTATTGTAGGTCTTGGTAGATTCTGTTCAGTGAGTACTTTCAACTCCATGGCAAACTCAGAAGTTGTATTATGCATGTGTGTCGAGCAGTTCACTCACATTAGACATGAGATTTGCGGTGGCAGAGCCCAGATATGCACAGAAAAATGCTGAGGAAATGAGAATAGGAAGAGTGAGGACAGTGGATTGTACAGTAATTAAAGTTATTAGTCTCTATCAGATAGGATGAATCCCACAAACTGCTGTGGGATGTTATGCTGTTTTATGCAGACTGATGGGGAGATGGAACAGGACGTACCACAGGTGATGGCCAGCAGATGGACCTGCCAGGTGAGGGCGTAAAACATTCCACCAATGGCAATGCAGGCCAACACACAGTTGTAGCCCCACAGTCCAAAGTAAATGCTCTCGAAGGGTGCCGCAAGAGCCAGGCCTAAATGGCAGAGCAAATATTAAGGAACAATAATGACAGACCCAATGGTATCTATGTTAAAAATGGTTCTAAACGGATGACAATGTATGGAAGAGTTTGTATACTACAGAGGAGGAACTATGGAGTCCAGTGAAAAGAGAATGGTTCTTTCACATTCAAAAACATTTCTCAATATGAAAAGCCAAGTCAATAATGGGCATTAGGCCTTACCTGACAACATGCCAACAGTTGAACCAATGATTGCATGTGCACAAGTGATGGGAGAGGAAATAAACAAGGAAATTATGAAAATCCCTCCAGTCCAAGGGTTGTCACATCCATACACCTGTCCTATTCCCACAGGGATAGATTGGAAGAGCTGCACCCAAAATGACATGAAGAGAGATACAAATCACAACAGGAGACATAACTAGAGGCAGATATACAAATGAAATGAATAAAGGTGACAGGTGACAAGCACTGTGTTCATGAGTTTATCTTTGGACATCATGTTTGTCCTGTTATAGCTGATTTTAATCACACCTACAGGACAAAAACACTAGGGTTACATAAACCCTCACGCCATTACTCAGCTGTGTCATGGAACAAGAAGAGCTACAACTGAAGAGTCACAGAGATGAGCAGATATGCTTTCTGCAAATTGCAACCTCCATACTTAGAATAGAAACTATGGGTGTTAGAAAGTGTCATGTGCTGAGTTAACTAAAGGGCAAACAGTAAAAAGTTTCACACCCCATAACAGAACACACGTGGTTTAGTTGCACAGTGCACAATACCTACGGTTGAGGTGACATTATGTAACTGCTGTCACTTCATGCATCGTTGGACGTATATTTTCCCAAGCCCAAAAGCAAACATTTGCTTTTTATATGTACCCCTTTTAAGAATCTGTATGGATGACATGCTCTAATCTCTAATGACCAAGCACTTCCCTGGTTATGATCACTATTATCAGTGAGTATAATCCAAAAAGCCATACAAAATACAAAAAAAACTTTATTTTACTGATGACACACCCCCTCCCCCCCCAGCCAATAATTCCACAAATGTGGCTTTTCCAGCTGGATCAAATTCCATCCTGCATGAAACTACCAGCATCTCATCTACCCTTTCACACTGCACGCTCTGCACTTAAAGGGCATGACTCAACAGAATGAAGTTTCAAGACAGACAAGCGACCGACCCCACGCACTGCAGCTGTTTCTCTATGACTCACCTTTGCCACGTCCACCTCAGACCAGGTGATGTTGGGGAGGGAGGACCTGGGCTGGATGAGCACTTGAGGGAAGTGGTGGTTGTAGTGACCGGTGGCCACCATATGCAAGCATACAAGAATGTTGAACGGCAAGGTGAAGACGGGCAGATCCCAGCGGCTGTTGATTGAGGCCAGGGCACTTGACACGATGGGGCTGTTTAAGGCATAAGGCAAAAATAAAAAAAGATTTACAAGATTGGCTTTTCAGTGTGTTTCACTTTGAAATGAAAGATCTCAGGTGAGCATGGACCCTAAATGGAGCCTTCATCTTTCCATTCCACTTACTGCCTTTGTGACGCTGCTTTGATAATCATCAGTTGTATCGCACGACCGACTCTTTATAGAGAGGTGAACTTTAAATGAAAGAGGAGATGCGTCACGGCTAATAGCAAGACAACACATTCCATAAAGGGCCCTGCAGAATTTCAATTTCAAGGCACAGATTCTAGCTTTACTTAACACTGCTGTCTGTATAATGACACATACACAGTTAAACTAGAGTACAGTACAGTAACTGAAGATAAAAAATAAATCTACATATGTTTGCAACCATATTCCCTCACAAATTCTAGCATTAGTCATTCATTCAGAATCATTCATAGGCTTCAGAAAAACCCAGAAGCATCCATACTCTGTTTCATAGCCACAACTTAATGAAAAGAAACACACACCATGCCATTGACAGGAAGATGTTTGGAAGCAGCAGCCACCAGTACCAGTCTCCCGCGTTAGAGAACACCGCCATAAGAAGTCCCACCAGGATTCCATTGTATCCATACAGACCAGCTGCGATGGCTCCCCTACAAAAACAGCAGCATTCGTGAGGATCACAGGAAATCATGGGATCCACATTTACTGGACTGTGAAGTGGCAGTGGGTAAGATGCTGGGACAGTACCTGTTTTGTTGAAGAATGAGGGCAGAGATGGTGGCGAACAGGGTGCCCACAAAGCCGTTGAGTGCCCACCACCTGTTCTGAAGAATCAGTCCGGCGAAAATGATTAGGCCGCTCAGGGGGTTATTGACAAACATCACCTGGGCGGCACCCCGAAGCACCCAGTCAAGGATCTGCAACAGGATGAACTGTCCTGGAAATGACATGGAAAAGACAACTACAGCTCACTTCAATTCAATACTCAATTCAGTTTTCAATCTGGTGTGGACCAAAAATGGGCGTGGTGCCAAAAAGGTAACACGCTCTGATTGAGTGAATGTCAGGTAGTGGGGTTCGGTCTAATTGGCCGTGTGGGTCCACCAAACAAAAGAGAGGGAGTGACCGAATTACTTTTTAAAAGATGAACGTGCCATTTGTACAGTGAGATAATACATAGAGCATCTTCTGTTGAAAGCTTAGAGCCTTTCAATAAAGAATCCGCAGATACGCGCAGGTTTGGCCTCTCGTCTTCTGATTGCGAAATCTCGAATAAGTTCTCCACAACAGTGTATAGACATAAGTCCTGAATACTATTGAAGAAACTGGTTATGTAACTCAACATCAAACTACGTTGATATAAACAGTATTATCTCATCCTATATCTCATTATATAAAATGTTAATATACCACCCAGCCCTAATCTGAAGTTTTCTTAACCAATGATGTTACCAATCCCATTATTTTAATTGTTGTAGGCCAGTTTGACAACAAGTGACTGCTGCTAAATTATATTTTCTATTTTACGACAATTGATTTGTGTTGTTTTAATACAACCTTTATTCTGCTGTTTCCTCACCATCAATTCAAATAACAGAGAGGTGATTCAATACCCTTAGATATTTTTCAATTAGAACACTATTTTGAATGGTTAACTACCGCACATCTACTAGGACTAGTTTCAAATCCATTCAAAACATGACCAGTCTCGGACTGTCCTATCCTGTTACTAACTGTGATGAGATAAACAAGACAGAGTATGACCTGATGTCCTAAAAACACATTTCATATACTAAACATCTCTTTTTGCTTTTGTCATTCTTACTTTCATTCTTTTCTGTTAATTTTCTAGATTAGTTTGCAATTCATTTTAGTTCTCTTGTTCTCTTGTTAAAATATGTTGTGACCTATGTAAATGTAGAAATAAAATCATTTTATGTGTAGTCTAACTGATTAATTCCTTTCCCCTGAAGCAGAAGAAGATTCACCTCATTACACTTGACTTCACAATGATTGATAGAGGTCATTGTTATGGAACAATGGCAGGAAGAGGAAAGACATAGTTATGTAAACATACTTAGTTCATAATTTGATACATAATTATAAAGGAATGGAGCTATGTGACGACACCCTTGTTCTAGGAAAGGATAAAAACCTGTAATGTTACAATGGCTTAGTGTTGTCACGATACCAAAATTAAGACTTTGATACAATAATTGTCTTACGCATCATCAAAATTCTGTGATGGGGAAAATCGATTGCCGCTAAACTAGGCTAAGGCTACTCGTGTTAGGCTGTATATGGGTGAGCTTGGGGGTGTTCATGTTTGCAATCACATTTGCTAACCTGTCGTTCTTTGAACTCTTTGAAAAGTTCGGGGTGTCTGTCTGAGAGGTGCTTTGCCATATTAGACATGTTGCCTCCCATTTTTTTTTGCAGACGGGTCTGTGTGTGTCGGTGGGCTTTCCTTGACTATCTGCGATGTATCCAAAATAATTCCAGATTTCACTTCTGGCATCTTTTTTATCAACAAGACCTTGGGGCCATGTCTCCCCTGAGATCACTCGCTGTCTGTGTGTGTGAGAGCTGGAAGCCCTGCCCACGCAGTCAATGCGTGCAGGCAGCCTGACAGGGAGCGGAACAGTGAGTGCGCTCTGATTGCGCGCTATTTTAATGAAGTATCGATACTAAAAATATGCAAAATCATATCGTTATTAACGTGAGGGTACCGTGGTACCTTTCTAATATCGATACACCGTGCAACATTACAATGGCTGACAGAAGAGATTTATGAAAAGCTGTGAACCCTCTGTCTCTCTCTCCCTTGGTGCGCACCATTGTACAAGATTAAACCTGTTTCCTGGACTGATCATATCTCAGAGTGAGTCTCCAACAAATGTATGGTATAAAAATTACTATCAATTGTTTGCATTGTTTTCTAACGTTTTGTTTTTTTACATTATTTAACACACATTAACCTTCCTGTAACATTGACTCCCATGGGAAAGAAATGTAAGGGGAGAAGGAAAGGGCAGGAATCAATGTAAGAACAGCTGAATTAAAGTCAGGACATCGCAATCAGAGCTTATCCGGTTTCAGTGAGCAGCGCTTTGTTCAGTTGGGTGGGTGGGGAATTGGTTGGTGTTATGGGCTTAACCTAAATTCCAGAAAGCCTGAGTGCATGGTTAATGCCTGAGTTAAACATGATTTTAGTCCACTACTAGAACTCTAGTAGGACTCAGTCAGTTAGTACCAATGACCTTACCTTTCATCCATTCTCCAAAGACCCTCATGTCTCCAGAGACGTAAGACACCCCTTTGAAGATCTTTGACTTGATGCTCTGCAGAGGCACTGAGCCCTCCGTTGGGCGTTGTTCATTCTTCTCAGAGGGCTGCTGCTTCTTTGGGTCTGTTATTGTTGCAGGGAGAGGGTTTGCCATGAGTGGATCGAGCTCCTGTGGTGAGTTGACAGAGACAAGTTGTGACTTCTTGTGCCAAGCTGTCACATCGGTCAAAAAAGAATACGATCAACACACTACTTTAGATGCACCAAGAATAGTACACTTGATCGGAGGTGCCAGGTGCCCAAATACATGTGAAATATTTGTGTGGGTATTTTTAACTTGATTTATAGTGTGTTCGCTCTCTTGCTTTTTCACACACAAACACAAACACAAACACAAACACAAAGCTCTTTCAACCATTTAAATCCAAGTCATCCTGCCACAAAGCTTGCAGTTCTTAGTACTTAGTACTTCCTATTCTTACTGAATTAAAGATGCTCTTACCTTTGAATCGAAGGCTGGTGAGGAAAATTCACTTGAGGAGATACTGAAGAAATGTATGATATTCTCTGGAATACCCTGTAACATATTAAATAATTCATATTTATATTTCTTTAAATACAAAGAATGAAATATGCCAACTCCTTGTAAATAGCAACATTTGATGTGCACTGATGTCCTTCAGCAACAACAGACACACAAAACATAGGTTCAAGAAACAAAGTGGCCTACCTCTGAGAAATATTTTGCAGGCATAAATGAAACTAGCTGGAGATGCAAAAAGCTATTGAATGTCAGAAACTCTGAAGTTTCTATCCTCGATCTGCCTGTTCTGTCCCTTATATACCTACATATAAGTATGCATTGCCCCTCCTCTTAACAAACTACGATATGATGCAAAGTGATAACAGCACATTCCACCCCACCCGTGTGACGGACTTCCCTCACTCAGTTTGAGAATGTTGAAGCTTCAAGTTTAATACCCTGTGAAGCTGATCAACAGCTCATGTTCCTGGATCCCCCTAGGGGGTTCGCATTTTTGTTACCTAGTGTGTGTGTCACATAGTTTAGTGTGTGTGTGCATTCTGAGTCAGCTAAACGGTGTTGCTTGGATAGTACACGCACACTGAATTCCTTTACTTTTAACACAGCTGTCAGTGTTGAAAGCAAGTGTGTTAAATTATGCCTGTGAGCAAATGCTTCCTGGTCATTACAGGTGAAATACAGTACCTCTAATGCAGTGGTTCTCAAAGTGGGGGGCGCGAACACTCTCCAGGGTGGGGAAAAAAAAACGGCCGCCAACCTGTCACTGGTTAGTGAAAGCTCCCTCAGTGGCGAAATGCAAGGGGCTGGACTGACACAAACAACTTAAATACTGTTCCTGATCCACCAATCAAAACGAAGTCTTAACATTTGAACGCGAGTTGCACCTACGCTTCCGAGTATAAAAGTAACTGTAGGCATGGTAAGCGCTCACCCTCACTGAGACGACACTCTGCATAGTTTGTTCGATTTCTCTTGTTTGCTTTATCATTGAGATATTCATTGCTTTATAAACAGTCTTTTTAAAGACTCACTCCTTCCTTAGTAATACCTTACTGCACTTGCAGTAGGTCTATTCGTAGCCTATTTTAAGGAGTAATTTGCTCCACAGTCTTTTTAAAAAGCTTGTGGGGGCCCCAACTACCCCTAACCAGCTTTGGGGGGGCCCAGCTTGCAAAAGTTTGAGAACCCCTGCTCTAATGTGAGGAAAAATGTGTCATGGTATGCTCCTCCATGGTACAACAACACGTGTCCTTTTCAGAAAGGCACTAGCTACGGAACTAGTGTTTTCTCTCAATATGAGAACATTAGACCGTTTATTCATTTCACGTCAAGATTTTATAATGTTTTTTCCTCTAAACCTGCCCTCTCTCTCAAATAACCCCTACTGGCGTGCGCATTTAACCCCTATTGGCGTGCACAACCGATATAATGCCTATAGACCTATAAACGTATACGCTGCATTGGCCCTTGGTTCATATTTCTACGGCGCTGCCACAACAGGCGGAAATCAATGGAAGTCAATCATAAAACATTAGTCTCGGAGTGGAAATCGGTGGAAAAAACAGGCTGCATGGGATGTGTACAAATCGGAGCACCACGTATGGGATGTACCTTTTAAATGTAAAGCTGTGCAATTGCCATTTTGTTGTTTGGTTGCATTTGGTAACCCGGTCTGTGGCGTTGCAAGCCGCACAGATTGCGGTTGACAGATACCGCACCGAAGGCACCACAATTCCCATACTCGGCCCTGGTCTTCTTGCAAGTTGGGTATAGGCTAACATGTTGAGAGCTGGCTATAGTCACCAGAGGGAGAGCAGTGTAAGCAGAGGTTTGTGTGTGGCGTAAGCCTACACCCTGCCCCCTTCTAACCCCTCCAGGTTCTTTACCATTTGGACCTATTTTAGCTGGGCACTGCATCACGGAGACTACCACAGCAATACACAAAAGGGTTGAGTTTATTAATTATTTTACAGTTATACAACTAACACTGGGGGAAGAGCAGTATTTTAGAGGCACTAGGCTGGTTTAAAATGCTACATGCAGATTGAATATAAATAGTTAAATAAATAAAGATACAAATAATGATTTCTAGAGCTAAAGAAGGGATTTTCACCTGGAGCCTGTACTACTGAGACTGCGCAAATCTGTTATAACAAAGCTTTTTTTTTTTTCAGGTATTTCATTATTACTTTTTTACTGGAATAAGGACTGATTGTTGCACAAAGTTCTCACATTGTAGATGTCCCAAAAGCTAAAGACAGTGTAAAGACAATGGAGAGAAATAGCTAAATTTAGAAGGAAAATGCCAGGCAAACAAGGTTAGTCATACGCCACTGTTGATGATAAGCTATGGCATCAGAGTGGTATCACTGCCACAACCACGATCTTCGTCTAATTAGGGTAGCCTATTGAATTCCATTCAGAATGTACCCAGGTTAAGGTAATTGAAGGGGTTGGAGGTGGGAGACCCCTCCAGGATTACTAATTCGGGTTAGGCTAAGAGAAGACTCTTGGATACGAACCCTGGTCACCTTTATACACTCAAAGAGATCGACAAGTAATGTGGCCACTTTATCAGTATCAACAACATAGCACAATATGATATATATATAGAGAAGAGGAGGTAGAAGGAGAGGTGGCCCAGCACGGTGTGGGGGAGGTATATTGCGATGGGCCAGATTTTGATCCATATGCACTAAAGAGGAATGTTTTTGGTCTAGACCAGGGGTCTTCAACCTTTTTCAGCCCAAGGACCCCTTGGCTGAGAGGGACACTGAGCAGGGACCCCCACCCTTGCCGCCCCAAATTTAGGCCTGATATTCATATCTTTTATTTGGAATTAAGTGTCAGTCACACACACACACACACACACACACACACACACACACACACTCCCCTACACGTGTTTGAACAGAATTACACATCATCTGTAACACAGAACTCGTTTCAATTTATTCTGTTTATTAATGACATTTTTTCTCCCTTACAGTTAGCCATCACTCTGATTTCAATTAGGGAGGGACAAAGAATTGAGTAGCTTGAGAAGCTTAAGTATGGATGAAATATCTCATACCTAGTGAGAGGCCTGACGTTTGACAATTCGTCACTCATGTCTTTGGCAACAAGATGCTCCCTATGAAGCATGCAGTGCGTCACACATGGCTCTTGCACCGTCTTTGCACATCACGACACATTTTGGCCAGGGTATATCATGTTCACGGAATAATTGTCGATCACTTTGAAAATCTCTGAACTTGTTGTACGTCCAGGCAGCTGCTTACAGAATAGAAATTCCTCCTGCATCTCATTTTGGTCGACAAACCACACAAACATCGGTGGATTCATCTAATTGTAGTGCAAATTGAATCTGCCTTCGGGAGTTTCGCGACTAGTTGTGCCCTCACATCAGCTGCCAATTCATCAATAGGGCGGACAATGGGATGCTTTTCATTTTTTTTACGTACTCATCCTTCCCAAACATTGTTTTGCACATATCACTAGCTGCTGGCAATATTAAACTTTCTGCAATTATGTATGGCTTTTTGGTCTGAGCGACACGTAATGCAACTTGATAAAAGCTAGCTCGCCAACTTTGGCTGATTGTCTCATCAAGGTATGCTTGCCCTCAAACAATTTAAAACGGCCAGGAAATATTAAATGTTTTTTTCTTTTAAGTGAGCATTTGTTGTCTTTAAGTGTCATTGCAGCTTTGATGGCTTCCTACTTTCGTTTGATAGCACGGAAGAGCAAATCACGCACACTGGTAATTCGTCACCATCGGTCTCTTTGTAGGTGAAGCCAAACTTTTTTTAAGGCAAGGCAAGGCAAGGCAAGGCAAGGCAAGGCAAGGCAAGTTTATTTATATATCACATTTCGTACACTGTACAATGTGCCTCACATAAATACACATTGGCAATACAGTGGCAATACAATGTGCTTCACATAAATAAAAGCAAAAGGTGAGTATATGATCATAAAAACAGTAAATGATAGGAAATAAAAGCATGAGAACATTAAGGCATAAAAACAGTAAAAGATAGGAAATAAAAGCATAAAAAAGAATAATAAAAATCATTAGTCTACTACAGTAAGCAATAATGCTTCAAGGAACTGTTCATAGCCAGTTAGCAGAAGGCATCTGAGAAAAGTGTGGTCTTTAGTCTAGATCTAAAACTGGGAATTGTTGGAGTGTTTTTAATGTCTTCTGGAAGTTGAGTGCTGCTTCACTCTGTTTAGTTCAGTCAGTGGGTTTTACAAATAGATATTTCTGCTGTGATCTGAGTGGTATGTACTGCTGAAACATGTCAGATAGATACTTTGGCCCTATCCCATTAAGTGACTTGAAAACAAGCATCAGTGCTTTAAAGTCAATCCTGTACTTACTGGGAGCCAGTGCAGGTATTTCAGTATAGGGGTTATGTGGTCAGTTCTTTTTGTTTTTGTAAGAACTCTGGCTGCTGCATTTTGTATCATTTTGAAGCTGTTTAAGGTTGTTTTTTTAGGAAGGCCTGTGAACAGCCCATTGCAGTAATCAACCCTACTGGAGATAAAGGCATGAATTCGTTTTTCCAAGTCGTCTTTTGACATAAAACCTCTAAGTTTGGAAATGTTTTTGAGATGGTAGAACGCGGATTTAGTAATTGCTTTCATGTGGCAGTTAAAATTTAGATCACTGTCTATGAGGACACTAAGATTTCTGACAGTATCCTTTGCTTTAAGTTCTTTTTTGTTAAGAGTCCTTCCTATCATATCTACGTGTCTTCTCCCGTTTGCGCTTATAGCTATTCATGGAAGGGGTGTTGGCATTCTCTGAAGGTAGATCATTTGAACGATGGCCATCAGTGGTGTCTGACGTGGAGCTTTTGTTCCGAGAAATTACAAAACGATTATTTCAAATGGTTATGGCAGGTAACGTGTTTTGGCAACAGATAGCTAAATGTAGCTAAAAGTGCACATGTTGCCATGGTGATCAAATGATGGCCTGAATATTCATGGGTAGCCTATGTATTATTTTTTACGTTCTGTTTATGTAGCCTATTGGACGTTTTTAATTTTTGGAAGAGGAAAAAAATGCTTCAGGAAATGCTTGGCGGACCCCCTGCAGTACTGCCGTGGACACCAGGTTGAAGATCAATGGTCTAGACTTAAAGTTGGAAAGGGTGCCTGCTTTTCGGATGGAGATGGGAAGATTCCACAGGAGGGAACTTGATAGCTCTGCCTCCTATCTGCCTCCTATGGTTCTGCTTCCTAGGGGCTAGTAAAGTACTGCACCTTTATTTATTACAAGAACAAGAGTGCAAAGTGCACACTAAAGAATCAAAACAAATAAACAACTTAGCTAACAAACAATAATAATAATAATAACAAACAATAAAAGAATATATGCAAATGTACACGTGTTAAATAATCCAAATATAATATGCAAAATAAACAAATAAATAAATAAATAGTACAAATTAACTTTGTCGCAAGAACTATTTACATTCCACTCCACACTTCAAGGGTTACAGTGCAGTCCTTCTGGCCTTCCTCGCTGCAAAGTCATCAATGACATCATTGTAAGAAATCTGACCACCAACCTCATGATCTGATCACAGCCAGACCACTGAGGCATTCTTGAGCTATGGTTGACCTCAGGTACATCTTCAACAGTTTTAGTTTAGAAAAACTCGTCTCTGCTGAAGCTACTGTTACTACGCTAGCCACCTTCAAAACACACACACACGCCTTTGATGATCGGCCCTAGCACATTTGGCGCCCTAGGCAAGCTTCACTCCTGGCGCCCCCGCGGAAACGGAATTGCAACTTTTAGACAGTATTTTGCCATGTAAGGCTGCATTTCTTTCAAATAAACACAACAACGATCGCAACGATGAACAAACATTAATTAAAGAACAAAATCACTTGAGAAAATGTCACGTTTGTGCTGAACTCCGCTCCGGCCACGCCCCCCTGAAACGGAAAATAATTCACCCTATTCTTACAGTAAAGTACTGCACCTCTATTCATTGCAAGAACAAGAGTGCAAAGTGCACACTACAGAATAAAAACAAATAAACAACTTAGTTATGTAAATGTGTTAAATAATCAAAATATAATATTTAAAATAAACAAATAAATTGTATAATATAAATAGTGCAAATGAACGTTGTCTAAAGAACTATATAAATAATATAAATATAGTCAAAAGTATGTATTATCATTATTTGTTAAATGTAGCTACCGGTATTATATAGTTATTAGGCATTTTGGTGTATTTGGACAGCCTGACATACTTTTTTCATTCCAAGATACATAGCTCTTGATTAGTTGAATCATGTCTAAGCTCGCTACACCAAAACTAACGTTGTTATAATTACTCAAATTTCACACGTCACTGGCTAGCTAGCGTTAGCTAACTAGCAAGATTACATACAATCCATTCGCTAAAGTTGGCGATTTTCACCAGTATTCCTCACTTGTTGACAAGTTGCCTTGTTTGTCTTCCTTAATGGGTGTGCTATGAAACGAGTAAGCTATTTGTAGTGTTGTTGCACTAGCTATTGGCTTTATCTGTGCGCCCCTGGTGTAATTTATGACTGGCTGGCCCTCACTATTTTAATCATGTTTTTTTTTATATAATGTATAACAAATGGACATATCATTTTTTATATACCCGCCTCTATAATGCTTCAGGAGTATGAAGGCTTTCAATGATAAGGTACGTCTTTTCTTCTTAACTCCACTATGCCCGGGACAATTCTGGCATTCATGAAAGTTTTCTAATCTGGAATTCATTCTTGGCTAAGAACAGGATTTAAGGATTTACCTTTCTCCTTCGCACGTTTCTCTTCTTCCTTTTCTTTTTGAACTGCGCTCCTGATGGCTTTTGCCTCTTCATATTTTCTTTCGTAGACGTTGCTTGGACACACACACTCAAACCATACCCCTCAATGTGCTAGCTGCTTTTCAACCGGGGGTCCGCGGCCCCCTGGTGGTCCGCGACGGCATTGCAGGGGGTCCGCGACATGAGCCTAAATTGATCATTTATTTTTTATAAATTCGCTTTGATATTTCAACACATTTCCAGATTACTCTTCGAATATCGTGAAAAATATCTAAAATAAGAAAAATATGTCTAACATAATATAAAGGAGATTCACGCTGACAGAATGTAGCCTTGCACCTATCCTGTGCTTTGCTAATGTTAATGCATTGCGTCCCTAACGTCACGCCATACGCATATTATTCATAACATACAGTCTCGCGCGCGAAGTTGACAAGCATCTGCAGTTAAGCAGAGCCTTTGTGTACTTTTGAGGTTTGGTCGAAAAAGTTATACTTTTGGTGAACGACTGAAGTTATCTACTGTTCTTAGCTAACATTTCGTTCTAACGTCGAGTTAACTGGTCAGAAGCACCAATGGATCGGTTTTTAGTGAGGAGAGTGACAGAGAGACAGGCTACCACGATAGAGGGACAAGGACAGGCCTCCAACAAAGCTACACCTTCACAGGATACAGGGAAACTGAGCTGCCAACTCTCCCGTTTTTCCCGGGTTTCTCCCGTTTTCTGATCCATCTCCCGCCGCCCTCCCGTTTTGTCATTTCTCCCGGTAATCTCCCGTATTTTACGAGGTACAAATGCATTTTATTAATAATCAAATCAAAATGTGTGTCAATGTTCTAAAGTTGCCATAGCATGTATGAAACGCAATCATGAGAGGCAACGCAAGCGTCAGCCAATCAAATTGCTTTAATGCAAAGACGACAACACAGGCTCTAGCCAATCAGTTCACGTTTATGGTCACGTCTCAAGAGCGCAAAGCCAAAAAAAAAAAAAAATGGCGGACCAAACTCCGTTGATGGTCGTATTTGTACCTAAAAGTTGTTTGTTTGACTTTCTTTTGCTTATATTTTTAGAAAGTTACCGAGAAATAGACACTGTACAATGTAAAAACCCCATTATTGTAACTGAAAAATACGTCTGAGAGGATTTGCAAGTGAGCCACCTATCATTCACTTTGAATGGGGATCCGTCAACCTTGACGGATCAACGTATTCCTACTCATATAGTGTGTACAATAAATACACCATTTTCAACCAATTTGTCAATCTGGCAAACCTACATTCTATATTGCGCAGTTGATCTTTCTGCGCAGGCTATTGCTTTTAAGTCACCTAACTGAGCAAAGATTTTTATAAGAATTAAGTACATTCAGCATTTTTTAAGTAACCCTACTAATACGATGTTTGCAAATTTGTTCATACTGAGTGGTGACAAGGCTAGGGTGCTTGTTTCCTCAACTGAGACTTGATACTGATAAGCTGAGAGAGGAACTGACTGACTACCAGGTTGCAGACAGCAAGGAGTTACCTCAGGAACAGAGAGTGGACAGACTCTGGGGCCTTGTAGGGAAAGATGAGCGCTTCAGTCAGCTGGCTAGGCTGATGAAGGCATTGCTTTGCATTCCACATAGTAATGCCTCCTCAGAGAGGACTTTCAGTATGGTAAAAAAAAATTGTTACAGAAAATAGAACTAGTTTGAATAACCGCACTTTGTGCGCTCTCTTATCTTGCTAAATTAACTTTACTAAGCCTGCTTTAAAGTACACCCCATCTAAAAAGACACTTAGGGCAGCCAAGTCAGCCACCTACATATACAACACTACAAAACAGTAGTTTTAAGACCTGTGCAAGTTACATTAACTGTTTATGTGATGTTTTTTATGAATTATTTAATTTACTTTAATTTAATTATTTATTCTTGAATTGTTTTGTTGTATTAGACAATTTCATGAATTGATAATAAGTTATTGCAATAGTTAGTTGGTCTAATAATAATGTTGATCTATTGTTCAACATTATTGTCACTATGTTCATTGCACATACATAATAATAAATACAAAAATATTTTTTTGTTAATACAGTTATTGTGCATTTATTTATATACTGAAGACTACATAATAAATAATAAATACGTTGTCTATAAACACTTATATGCACAACATCCCTCAAAACCAATATTAGCCCCCCCGGCCCCGCCCCTCCCGCCGCCGTCGCCGAAATCTCCCGGATTTTGCTACTCAAATGTTGGCAGGTATGCAGGGAAACAAAGTCAAAAAAAGAAAATACCATGAGGAATACATCAAATACGGATTTGCAGTGACGACAGACAGAGCAGGAGAGGAGGTACCACTGTGTTTCATGTGTTCAACATGACTGTCAACTGAAGCCATCGAAACTATTGCGGCACATGGAGACGCATCACGTTTTCTTGAATGCCAAGCCTATTGAGTACATGCAACAGATGTTGCGTGATTTTCGTATGACTTAAGTTCTGGATAAGTTGCCAGACAGAATTTCCAGAGCTTGCTGCAAAAGCAATGAGGTGTCTTTTGCCCTTTCAAATACCTTTGTGAGAGCGGTTTTTCTACACTGGCGTTCTTGACGAATAAGTACAGCGCAAGGCTTGAACCAGAGAATGATATGAGACTGCCTTTTACCATTTCACCAAGAATAGACAGGCTGTGTGGACTTCACCATGCCCAGATATTACACTGACAGGTCTCCCCTCTCTCCACACACACAAACACACGCACGCATGGACACAGGCGCACGCACGCACATCAGTGGGCCGCGGATTACTTTCTAGTCAGAATGGTGGTCCCTGGGACAAAACTAGTTGAAAACCCCTGTGCTAGCAGGTTCTGACAACACCAAGGAGGTAAGCCTACATACCCCTTCCTGTTTTGATTTTTGGCTTATTTTACCCTTATCTAAGATTTATTTTTTTTAATGTCAAAATACTGGTTGGAGATATAGAAGGGGGCGCAAAAAACGCAAAAAAAGACCGGCCTGTAATGTTTTGCCCTCTGGCATCCATAAACTTAACTAATATACTTTAGTATAAACTCAGGCTGCCGTCAATACGTCATTCCTGAACGTACACCTTGGACTACAGTAGGCACCGTGTGACAAACAGTCACAACAGATATTACATCTCCCTTTTTCTAAAAACGTAAGTAAGGGATTGTCATCAACAGTCAACACAAATTGACTCATTACTGGTGGTCCGCCAGTGCCCCGTAATGGTGCGCGACGGCAGCAAGTAAATTATTGCGACATTTCTAACATACAACTCAGAACGAAGAGAACACAGTCAGTAGAAACCTAATCTATTAAAGAGTAGCCTAATCTATTAAGAAGGTCATGGATCGGTGGCTTAAGACAGGGACAATGAAAAGAAAATTAAATGAGAATGGCTCTGACACAGACAAGGAGAAGGGTCACTCCCGCCGCGGAGCTGCATTCAAACAGCATTTTTTTCTCCCGCTGCGGAGACAGCAAGATGATAACTTTATTCTGTGTTGTGTGACGTTGGATAATGACAACTCATAATTATGAAAAGTTGACTACTAGGATGGCTATATTAATGCCAGTCGGCTTGCCTACGGTTGGTAGTGAATTACTGCGGTCGCGTGGTCGGTATGCGCATCGTTGTGTTTATTGGTGTTTAGTGATACATTGGCGTGTCTGAGTGTGTGATAGGAGTATGAGGCTGTGAGCGAACTATAGTTTGTAACTTAAACAAGTCACGCATGGAGCAGGGTTCCATATGCTTTGCCTAGCGCATTGTCATATCTATAACTAGCCTACCGATGAAAAAGGAGTGCCCACCCACGGAAATCACGTGCCGCTAACAATTGCCTGGTGCCAGTTCTGGGTAGGAGGCCTGTTGTTCCGGGGATATACTATTTAGTTAGATGGTCCGCGAGTTTTTTTTTATTGGCTAAGTGGTCCTTGGCCTGAAAAAGTTTGAGAAACACTGCTCTATACAGTATAGTACTACACAGTACTCTTAACGGCAGGCAGGCTGAGAAAGTCCTTTGTCCCCAGGGCAATACAACTCTACAACGCCACGCAGAAGGGGAGGGGGAGGGAGATGGACTTCTCTGCATGAGTCTACCTCAGTCTCCCCTCCTCTTCTCAGCTCTTAATTTTTCCATCCCACTGTCCATCTTTTTACTCTTTTACTGGCTATACTAGCCCATTGCACAGACTGTACTATTTATATCACTTTGCACTATCCTCACACACACAAGCACAAGTACTCAATCCTTGCACTATCCACACAAGCACATGAACACTATCTCTCTCTGCACTCTTTGCACTACTTTCCTCGTGAACATCAACACTGACACAACCAATTTTTGCACACTGTAATAATATCTGTATAATATCTGTATACACCCCACTCCCTGTGAACATGTTCTCCCTATGTGTATTGTTTTTCTACTGTGATTCTACTGTGATTTGTGTATGTATGTTTGTGAGTTAAGTTAAGTGTATAAGCTACTGGATGACCTAAATTTCCTTCGGGATTAATAAAGTATCCATCTATCTATCTATCTATCTATTATATTCACAGGGTACTAAAAGGTAAGTATAAAACATTCATATTTCATTCAACATATTTCAGGAGGTAGTGTAGTAATTGGAAACTAATACAGCAACATGGGGTCATTGTGCCAAGCATTGTAAATATATTGTAAATGTAAATGTAATGTAAATGCACACTGGAAACTAATACAGCAACATGGGGTCATTGTGCCAAGTAAATGTAAATGTAATGTAAATGCACACTGTACTGAGCATTGTTTCGGATGTAGTTTAATTGGTGACCACTAGAGGGAGCTACCTGTGTGGGGAATGTGCTGCTACCTAGTGCAGGAAATAGCTACGTTCTCAAATCATTACAGCTACCGACCTGAGGAAAGCAGCACGGTGTCTGTGTCTTTTCTTCACACACATTTGTATATCCACTCCGCAGGTAGGCATTCTTGTAAATAACTTTATTTCGGCTGACATCTGCGTCAGGGCAGTGGAAGCAGGTGTTTGTATTTCTAAGTAAATACTTATTTAGATATCAGTGTTTCCCCTAGGTTTACAGCTTTGGGGGGGGGGGGGGGGGGGGGGGGGGGGGGGTGTGCGCGGCATGGTGCGCGGCGCAGTGCGGCCACCGACACTAACGCTTAAAGGAATCATGGTGTTCATGTGTTTCTTTTAATGACAGCAGTCAATATAACAACTGAACAATTATTTTAACTGTACATTGAACTAAACATCGGAACAAGAGTTTTTATTTTTATGCAGCTTTTGTTTCTGCAGTGTGCCTTTTTGGGCTTCTGGAAAAAAATGTTTGGAGATACATTCATAACATTTTATTCAGTCTTACTGGTCCTTTTGTAATGCCAACATGTGCACTTCGTTGTGGATAAGTAAAGCCTATTTTGCTAAATTTTTGTAGTCCTGGTAATCTTTTGTTTGGCATATTGGTGAGGTTATTAAGAGGAACATTTCTCAATCGTTTTGTTCTTGATGAATTAATGTTTGTTTATTAATCAATTATTTTTCAACAAATAACTCAATTATAATTACAAAGAGGACAATTCACAACTTTTTATCGCAACTTTCACTTGTTTCGCCAATTTCAGTGCAACAAAAACCTAAACATAAAAACTTTCATCGCAACTTTTTGGAAAAGCTCCTGCGAAATCAGGAATTTTAGGCCGCAAATATCTCAAATTTTTTTCTTCCAGAAGCCCAGAAAGATACACCACTGCAGCGACAAAAGCTGCACACTTTGTGGATAATTGTCATAAAAAGACATGTTCCGATGTTTAGTTGTTATATTGACTGCTGTCATTAAAAGAAACACATGAACACCATGATTCCTTTAAGCGTTTGTGTCGGTGGCCACGCCACGCCGCCCACCGTGCACCGTGCCGCACCCCCCCCCCCCAAAGCTTTAAACCTAGGGGAAACACTGCAATTTCATATATTAATTTAAAGTCGTCCAATTTCAAGTCACCCATTCTTCAACACTAGCTACCTTATCTTCAAACAGAAAGTAACGTTAAATCTCCATGGCAACAGCTCTTGAGGGTTTGGGAAATAATCGGATTTATTGCATTATTCACAGCAAAATAAATAATTTTCATTACAATTAATAGATTTATTACCAGAATCTATGTAAAATAAAAGGGCCACGCACAACTCGCGGAAAATGATAAAAAATGCAAGCCAGATCTATTTCTGAATTTTCGGTGCGGACATGGGCGTACGTTCTGTTTCCACGTCTGTTGTAGCTATTCTCATTAGGCCTCATTCTCGACCCTACCTAGGAAAAGATCTCCGCTGGATTCATGAACGCCTGGAAATGTGTTTTTTCAAGCTTAAAAGTGTCCGTAGCTGTGCACTGATTCTTAAGCCCAATTCTGTCCGCTGGTGGGAGCGTGCTCACCTGTGTGTGCGCGCACGTGTCTGTGTGTGTGTGTGTGTTTGTGCGTATCGCGGCGGAACTCAGCCATGCGCGATACAGAGAGCAGAGAATTGTAAACGCGCGACCATGTAGAGACAGAAATTACATGCCGTCGTGTAAATAAGATAAATAACATGAGGCTATTTATTTTGTTTAATAAAATAACAAGCTATAGACCTGTTCTATAGGAAAGGTAACCTTAAATGACTTCTGTTGTGATCTGGCGCTTTATAGAAAATAAAATTGAACAAGATTAACTTGACCTTCCAGGGGGGGCGGGGGGTGCCGTTGGGCGGGGCGGGGCGCCCCCCTAATATAACGGTAGGGGAAACACTGGATATGCTAGCACGGAGGAAAGTGTGGTTTAGATATGCTAGCTTGGTGGAGTGTTATACATGCCCATGCTATTGTTCAATTTGTAAGATAGAAGTCTTTGTGATTTGATTGATGTAAATGTACTTCTTGTAAGTTGTTTTGCAAAGATGGACTATTGAAGTACACAGAGGTGTGATATGTTGAATGTGTTTTGTATAAATGTGTTAAGTATTAATGCTGTGTAATTAGGCATGAGTGATGTCTGTTCTGAGCTACGTTCAAAAATCATTACAGCTACCGACCAGAGGAAAGCAGCACGGTGTCTGTGTCTTTTCTTCACACACATTTTTATATCCACTCCGCAGCTGGTTGGAGTGTAACAGTAGCTGCAAGAACAAAACAGATTAGTGCAAACAGCTAAAAAGTGAGTAAGGGATTGTCATCAACAGTTAACACACATTGATTCATTACATTCCATGAGATTATCAAATAAAGCTCTATACAGTATTATATTCACAGGGTACTAAAAGGTAAGTATAAAACATTCATATTTCATTCAACATATTTCAGGAGGTAGCTGCAAGAACAAAACAGATTAGTGCAAACAGCTAAAAAGTGGAAACTTCATTTTTCTTTTCACAGGTCACATTTCAGGAACAGGTACGTATCTTTTCTTTTCACAGATCACATTGCAAGAACAGGTAAGTATTTTCTTTTCACAGATCACATTGCAGTAACAGGTAAGTATTTTCTTTTCCTTTAAAATTATTATTATTATTATTATTTTTTTTACATTACAGGAACAGGTAAGTGAACACCTTTTTCTTTTTCTTTTTTTCTAGGGCAGCAATCCACCTACACCCTTTTCAATAATTAACAAGTCAAGAACTTGTCTTGGTTTGATTGTGCGATCGTCTCTGTCTGGAGGTTCAGCAGGCTCTTGCTGATGGGCCTGTGTGTTGTAAGCAGTGTTGATCTCCTTGCTTACACGGAGGTGTCGCTGGTTGCGTCGGTAGGTTTGACCCTCTCCGGCTTCGATGTGGTAGCTCCTGTCTGTGTGTGCAGGATGCATCACTGTTGCAGGTCTCCAGGATCCATCCTCCTGCCGGAAACGGATTGGTGTGCCTGTGGGCAGCTGGGGCAGGGGTTTGGCCGACCTGTTGTAGTATGCCTGCTGACGTTGTTGGCATACCTCTCTCCTTTCGTGTACAGCCTGTTGACTGGCGATCTGTGGCTGCAGGTGCTTGGCTGTTGCTGGCAGGATGGACCGCAGCCTCCTGCTCATCAGTAGCTGAGCTGGTGATTTCAGGTTGTCTACTGGCGTGTTGTGGTACTCCAGCAGGCTCAGGTACGGGTCTTTGTTCTCTGCTTTGGCTTTATCCAGAATGCTTTCGGCTGTCTGGACAGTTCTTTCCGCCAAAACTCTGCAAAGAGACGAAACTCACCCGAGCTGTAGCACAGACCATTGTCGCTGATGATGGACTCGGGATCCCGTGTCGAGCCATTGCTGCTTTCAGTTTCATGATGACAGCTGATAAGGTGTGTGAAAAACCGCTTGAGCCGGTGTAAGATAAATTCAGTTTAGGTATGAATTTATTAACATTTTATTTCTATTAACAATGTATGCCCATTTAACCAGTATAACTGAGCAGTTGGAAGCAGGTTTCAGACAGAGGAGCCTAAGATAACATTCAAAGAACTGCTTTCAAGTTTAGAATGACCAGTGACATAAATTCCAAGGTCAGAGGGCACCCTGGGC
Organism: Clupea harengus; assembly: GCF_900700415.2. Taxonomy (NCBI): domain Eukaryota; kingdom Metazoa; phylum Chordata; class Actinopteri; order Clupeiformes; family Clupeidae; genus Clupea; species Clupea harengus. Next base: position 12,802,240 of record NC_045158.1, on the reverse strand, counting down.
AGGAGACAGATGAGATAGGGAGACTATCTGTACCAGGGAGTGGAGATTCACAGAAACTTAATTGTCAGGCCAGAAATTACGACTGAAACATCGTCACAGAGAGGCGTGTACGTGTGGGGCCCAGGAAGTACCATCAGTGAAGACTGGACTTATAAACCATTGTTATCACATGTAACATTCAGAACGCGTTCTCCAGCCGGGGGTGACAGAGCTGTTTGTGAACTCTGCATCTCCGGCTGAATCTTGTCCAATCTTAAAACCAGTAAACTCAGCTGTATCAAACCAATTGCTACGTGTGGCGGTCCGATTACTCTGATTTCTCTGCAAACCAGCACGCAGTTCATTTTAACTTAACACCGGCCATCTCACCATGTGGGATGTAGCCTGGTAGAATGGGGTTGCAGGCACAAACACACGACGCAGGAGACAGTGCCTTCCATAAAAATAGCTAAATTTATTTACAACAGGGTTTTTTAAAAACCCCGAAACATACAAACACAAACTGAACACGCTAAAGCCTATACTAGACAAGGTACACCTCTGAGCATTCAGGTTTTGTCTAGTACCTTGTCCAAGCTCCATCCAGCATGTTCAGTCTGTCCTCCTCCTCCATGAAACAATGAGGTGCACCTTAAGTAAGGCCACCTTGGTCCAATTAAAAGGTAATTGGACCCCTCCACAGGGGTGGGGGAATCCGGACCCAACCATTTAGGTAGGGGAGTCCAGTCCTTCTTCCCTCCTGGACCACAGTGAGAAGGGGGAGGGACTTTACCTTAACTGGAGAGCTTCTCCAGCTCGAAGAACCTGGAGTAGTAGTCTACGATGACAATGAAGTCCTGTGAGTTCCATGTGAATAGATCTGTGCCTTTCACTTGCCACGGCCGCTCGGGTATGGCGTGTGACTTCATTGGCTCTTTGGGGTTTGCGTTGCGCCGCTCTTGGCATATGCTGCAGGCTGCTACAGCCTCTTCGATCTGCTTCCCCATGCCAGGCCAGAAGAGTAAGTCTTTTGCACGGTATTTGCACTTTTCCATACCGAGGTGGCTGGCGTGTACGCGTCGTATCATGTCCTCCCGGAGCTTTTGGGGGACGATGATCCTCTCACCCTTAAACAACATGCCGTCCATCTGTGAGATTTCCTCTCTATGGTTCCAGTATTCCTGGATGCTTGTTGGGCACTGTTTCCTTGTGTCTGGCCAGCCAGTGAGTGCGGCTCTTCTTAGCGCGGCGAGCTGTGCATCTTGAGCAGTTTCATGTTTGATTTCTGTGAGCCTCGTGTCGCTCACGGGCAAGCTGTGGAGAACCATGTGTACTTGGGCCTCCATCCCTTCCTGCAGGGCACGGTCCTGGTATTCGATTGACTTACGTGAAAGCGTGTCGGCCACCAGTATCTCCTTACCAGGGCGGTGCAGGATGTGGATGTCATATTTTTGTAGCTGGAGAATCATCCGCTGTAGGCGGGGTGGTGCTGCCGCCAGCGGCTTCTTCAGTATTGCCTCCAGGGGCTTGTGGTCTGATTCCACGATCACTCTCCTCCCGTACATGTATTCATGGAAGCGCTTGCATCTAAACACCACAGCGTAGAGCTCCTTTTCTATCTGTGCATATTTTTCTTCCGTGTTGTTCAGTGATTTTGATGCGTATGCTATTGGTTTTCCTTCCTGGAGCATAACAGCCCCTAGGCCGCTTTTCGAGACGTCGACTTGGAGTCGTAAGTACGACAGGACTGGGCCTGGGTGCTGTGTGATGAGGTTCTTCATGTCTTGGAATGCTTTATCATGGTTTGCGTCCCATGCAAACTCGCTGTCTTGTTTCAGAAGCTGCCTGAGAGGTGAGTTTACCTGTGAGAGATGTGGAGCGAATCTGGAGAGGTAATTAATCATGCCGAGGACCGTCTCCAACTCTGCCTTGCTCTGCGGGTGTATGGGCTAATTCTACACTTAAAGCCCAGAGGGATTGCTGACTGAGCACTTGATTGACGCGCTTGTTAGATGTAAAATAACGTTCCAACTTTGCGTTCTTAGTTATGAAACTTTATTTCCCACAGTAAGATCCAATCAATAAAGTTGTCCATACATCCAAACTTGCATCTCATTTACATATAACAGACCTTTGGTGGTACAAATGAAGCGGTCAAAAAGCTATATGCGCTCTCCCTCTGTCAAGCAACACCTGACACCTGCATGACCTTTCCCACCTATATTGTGTGAACCCAATTAAGGTGGAGCGCCATCTAGTGTCCCAACAAGATTAAAACATAAACCCCAAATGGCTCCTACATTGCATCTCCCTGATCGCCTTCACCTTGTTAGGATCTGGTTTGATGCCGTCTCGTGAAAGTGTGTGTCCGAAGTAGCTTACCTCGGTCAAGTCTATGCGGCATTTATCAGGGTTGAGCCTCACCCCACGCTCCCGTGTGCAGTCCAGCATCGCTTTAAGGCGCTGGTCATGTTCGGCCCTGGTCTGGCCGAAGACCAGTATGTCGTCCACTATGGCCGTAACACCATCCAGCCCTTCATATGTTTCGTCCACGCGCCTCTGGAACTCGTCTTGGGCAGACACAATTCCAAATGGGAGTCTGAGAAAACGATATCTTCCGAAAACTGTGTTGAATGTTGTTAATAATGATGATTCAGTGCTAAGTTTAATGGCCCAATAGCCTGACTTTGCGTCTAATACACTAAAATATTGTGCTCCTGCAAGCTTTGTGGTGGCATCCTCCAGTGTAGGGAGGGGGTAGTGAGGTCGCTGTATTGCCATGTTGAGAGCTCTGAGTTTTCCAGTCTTTGGTTTTTCAACTACGACGAGTGCATTCACCCATTCTGTGGGTTCTGTTACCTTGCATATGATGTTCTGTTTATCCATGCTGTCGAGCTCAGTTTGCTGCGCAGGGCGATGGGGATCCTTCGTGGCGGGCATACCACTGGCGTTGCGTCTGGTGCAAATCGGAAGGTGCACTCGCCTGGGAATTCACCTATCCCCTGGAAACCCTTCCGCGTACTCCGTCATTATGCTCTGTAAGGCAGCGTCTTTCTCCTCACTTACAGCCTTCACTATTTTGACCACGTTCAGGTCGCGGCATGTTTTCATAGCCATGACTGATGGGGCGTTGGTGTCAATCACATAAAAGTCCAACATAAGTGCAATGTCCCTGTATATGCATCTGAGCTGGCACATACCTCTCACGCTCAGTGCTCCTCCACTATACTCTGTGTCTGTGTGCTGCTGGTTTCAGTGGCACGTCCCTGAACATTGCCTGAAACACGCTGGTGGGAATGGTGTTGGCTTGCGCCCCAGTATCAAGCTTGAATTTCAGCTTTTGTGGAGGTGTGCCTATCCCCACCTCTACATAGGCCTGCTCATTGCTTTTCCCATTGTTCTCGACGGTGACGCTGTCTAGGTACAGCTCTGTCTGTTTGTTGCTCTTCCTCGTCTCTATTGAGATGTTATCAAAGTGCAGATCTGTTTCCTCCGTGAGGTCTTCTGCATTTTCTCCTACGGCATGCACTGTGCCGCGGTAATACCTTGTCTGTGCTTGCGAGCTAGATTTGCAAACTTTAGCAAAGTGGTTCAGCTTCTTGCATTTGATGCATTGCTTGCCTTTAGCTGGGCAGATGTTATTAGCGCCGTGTAGCCCTCCACAGTAGCTACATGCCTTAGCGGCGCTGCTAATGTAACTTTCCCGCTTAAAGTTAGTGTTCGGTGGCGTTCGGTAGCTAGCGTTAGCTCTCCGGCTAATTGCTTTGCTACTCTGGCCCATAGACTTCAACTGCTGCTGGGCTAATTTGTGCGAACGAGCTATGTCTATGGCTTTCTCCAGCGTCAGGTCAGCTCCCTGGCATAAAAGTTTTTCGAGTTGGTGGCGAACACGATGCGGACCCTGACTATTTCGTCACTAAAGTCATTAGGGTAAACACAGTCTTTCACCAGTAGCTTCAGCTCCGTTATAAATTGTTCAAAAGACTCACTTTCTCCTTGCATCTTTTCGTTGAAACGGTACCTCGCATAGATGGGGTTGGCTTTCGGTGTGATGTATGTCTTGTATCTATTATAGTACGTGTCCAGTTTCTTGGCCTGATCCTCGGTGATTGTCCAAGTGTTGTAGACATCGCGCCCTTTTTCTCCTATCCACAGCAGGAGGTAGCTGCACTTCTCTTCCTCTGTCTTCCTACGCAGGGGTCCCTTGAACATTAGCTCCGTCGTCTGCTGAAACCGTTGCCATACCTCAGGTAAGTTGCTAGCTTCCCAATCCATCCTTGGAACTGCCACGCCATATGCATCCATTTTTTTTTCTTCACGCGGTAAGTACTTTATCCTCTATGTCTGACACCATGTAATGTTTTGCCCTCAGACACATACATTTCACGTCAAATAATGTGGCATAAAGGTAGCACGATACCACGAGAGCTAGCATAACTTAGCTGCTAAATACAGAAATCTCTTATAACATTTACAAACAGAAATTCGACGTCATTAACGGTGCAAACCCATGACACCATAGCGAGCGATGCGATATTCTAAATCCCATGTATTTCAACGGGAGGCAATCCATTGTGACGTAGACCACCGTTTTGGGTGACGTGACCGAAAAAAGTTGGAAAAAGTTGAATCCTATGGGTTTGCACCGTAAGAACATGGGTGCACTCCAATCTGGCCAATTTACGACTGCTATTTAGCGTTCTTAAATTCTGTTCAAAGTTAAGAACGAATACCAGATGAGAGAACTTTCATGAATGCCAGAATTGTCCTGGGAACTTTGTAACATGTTTTTAACTGCGTTTGAGAATGAGATCCAATGTCTGTCAACCTCTTTACATATCGTGTACAGGGATGGATTACCGAACGGGCCGCCCAGGCCCAGGGGCCCATGAGCTCAGGGGGCCCCTAAGCCAGAGCCTCTACGTGAAGTCGTTATGTAGCTCTTATTTGTGGTTGAAAAAGCTGTATTTTGTTAATTTGCTAATGGCTTTAATTGAGTGTACCTGTGCTGTGTTAGAAAATGTGCATGTGTGCCAGGGGCGTAACTATAGACAATGCAGCCAGCACGGAAGGTTCGTAGGCAAAGCAGACTCGGCCTTCTTACTTTACTCGGACATAGGAATGTCAAATTGTCGCTAGTTTAATGCGACAGTGCTCAAGGATGGATTTTTTTTTTAGGATTTCGTAGGATTCCTTATGCTATTATTAGTATTTCGTTTTATACCATATATTGGAGACTCGGTCTTGGATTTCTGTCAGTCATGGATCCAGGTTTATTCTTGAACAATGGCGGCCAACATTGTTGAGACAGAGACTTGAAGATCCACACTCCCTCACAGTGCTTCACCTCAGCATATCTGATTATCCCTTGAGGGACAGTCTGTTAAATACACTGATATTAAGGGGTGTTACCGTCTATTCAAATAGGCCATGGAGACAAGGCCCTTTGGTGGGGGAAGGGGGTGACTACTTGTCACACCTCCTTCCCCAGGACAATCTCTCTCTAACCAGAAATAACTACATTCTAACTTTAGTTCCAAAATAAAAGTAACAATTATAACTAGGTATAAGATATATTGAATTATTAACTATGGCATATACTTATTAACTATAAATCTCAAATGGCCGGTCCCTTCATTCCCCCTTTTCAAGACTTTCTGTCTTGAACATAAGATCATATTAACTTTTTTCTTTTTCTTGAGTGAGTGGCTTGTTCAGTCTCTGTCTCATGGAAGTGGCATAATACTCTCGGCAGTAATAAGTACATGTACATTGTAGCCAGCAGGGAAATTAAATTAAAACAGTGACAACAAAGAAAAACTTAAAGTGGCATTATGCAGTAATTGTACTTCAGGGTTAGGGTTAGGATAAGCAGTTTTACCTTAAAATAACAGCTTAAAATGAGGTACATTGATGGCTTAAAATGAGTGAATAATATGTGCCAAAGTGACCCAAACCTTCTAAGATTGTTGTTTGCCAGCCATCAACGGACAGAAGACTAAAAAAAAA